>NW_009214729.1:11044-125673 GCF_000690835.1 Fulmarus glacialis
GTAGGTGGCTCAGAGAAGAGTCATGAACAATACAATTAAGGTACAAAGGTGCTCCATCCATTGTGGAAGAGGTCACAGTTTGGAGAAGTTTGGAGAAAACAAAAACCTAGCATGACATCAGATATTACACGGCTGCTCAATTAATGCTTTGTCCTTACAATAATAGCTACATTACAGAAGACAAGCTATTACGAATAAATAATAGCAGGCATATCCCTTCAGAGACAGCCTGCCAAGAAGTGAATTGAGTATTATGAAGTATTATTTAAGAAAAAACACACATATGTATGATCTTAACCATGTACTTTACAATGTAATATAATCCTTAAAGTATGATAATATATCATGGTTCCAATACATTGTAACGCCCTGGTGTTTTATGCTACATCTGTTGTTTACAGAATCCATTCTTTCATTCCCTCCTTGAAAATCCATATCTGCTCATAACTTTTTCGCAGTCAGACCGTTTACTATCCAGAGCAATGCCCCCAAATAAAGTACCTGAAAATAACTTTCTAAACAAATAAACAAGGTAAATAATTGAAAAAAAAAATCTGAAGGCTAGCCATGAAAATAGTCAAGAATTTGAAGGCTACAAATATAAAGCAATTGTGACATTAAATAAAGGCAAGGTTGTCCACTGCTGATCATTTATATATACATGAATTGACAGAAAGACAAAGACAGTCAGAAAGACAGAAAGAAACAACCACAGCATCACTAGAAAAATCTGACTTTGGCAGTAAGTTTCTCTTGGAGGAAGGGGAAAGCCAATTCTCAGTGCAACACAATGATCGCCATGTATATTAGGTAACATACAAGCATGTTTGGAAATATCACCATATCGCAAGTCTGGATTGTGAATAAGCTATCACCATTTCCGTGTCACCATATTAACAACTGTATTTCTTTAGAAGCATTTCTTCTAGTAACAGCCATATGACTTATTTGCACCAACAATTAAATCTGTCTTTCCAAACACACTTATGACTTACCGTTCTGTGGCTGCCTATCATCGACAGTGTGTGAAACATTTTGCCCTACTAGTCACACTGGGTAGGAACATACACTCGTGAGATTACAGTCCAGTATATTTTAAGTCATTTTTTGTGATTTAATGCTAGTTTGAGAAATTGAATCAAACCTGTCTGCCTTCTCAGTAATGTACAAACTCCGGTTTACTATTTTATAAATCGGGCCTTTCAATGACTTTAATTAAGCAAGCACTCTATTTGTATCAGAAAGTCACAGTCAACCTAAAGGAAAGCAAAAGCAAATGGTTGGATACCAGAATAAATCTGGCACAGTTGCATACTGTCACTTCACCTCTTCCGACTGTTCACTGAAAAATTAATGTGCCCATTACTACCTTCGATGATTATAAAGATGTCATTTACTTGGTCTAAAGTGGATGTCAGAATATACGTTGTCTTGATGACAGCAATAAAGAAATCAAAAAAATCACCTCAGGAAAAAAAGTGATTAAAATTGCTATGAAATTCCCATTACCTCCGGACTTCTGATAAAAATCATGACCTTGGCAATCATCACATCTGAATCAGAAGCAAGTGAAGTATTAACTAAGCCACTAGTAAAAGGAAATCGACTAAAGCCAACAAGAAATCACCAAGAAAAGAACTGAAGACGGGATTACTCTTACAGATTAACCCATGGAAGTAGCACATGATTTGCCCTGGACTTCCTAAAACCATACATTAAATAAATTTGGTAGGGACCACCTAACATTTGTCTTTCTAATAGTGATACGTTCACTTTCACCATTGTATGTTGTACGGTGTGTTATGCTACAACTTTAAGAAAGGAAACCTTTCTGACCAGGATATTAGAGCCACAGCATCACCTTTAATAACGGTATGACACTGGTCAAACTTACTCCCCTGCCTTATGTGAGCCACGATGCTGGTTTTACCTCACCTGCGGACAGTGCCGTAAGCCTTAGTGCTGCAGGGCATGGCTGGTGCACACGTTTGTGTTCTCACTGACCTCTGCTGTTTTTTTCCCACTCCACGAAAAATATTCTTTTTTTTTTGTTTTCATTCCAATGTAAAAACGAAAATTCAAAGTCTCTGAGTTGCCTCTAGAAGATACAAATGCATACTAAATATATGCAGATTCTCCTATGCATAGCAGTTATTGACTAGTCTCAACAACACAAATAAGTAGTGTTTTTACAGATTTTTTCCTTTCCTATTCCTATTTTCTTCCCTATTCTTACCACAAAATCCTCCTCTAAAAATAGATTTAATCCTTCAGGTTCCTGTTTTCATTATTTGCTTTCATGGTAATTCGGTTGTATACGTGAAAGGTCACTTACTCCAATAAAACACAAACATTGTGCCTATCGCCTCGTAGAGCGGAGCCTAGCGGGAGCAAAGCACCAAACGTTCTCATTACGAGTACACTCTCCACAAAGCTTTACGAATATGTGACAGTTCATACACTTCTCTTGACCACAGGTTCTAGACAGAAGGAAAAATAAAGAAACAGAGACAGTAAATTATTGCAAAAACTCTTTTGAACTGCAAGCTATAATGCAAACACTATATAGGAAAGTGCCTTCTTTACCTGAGTTTTTCCACTTTAAAGCTATATATGACCACACAGATACCACAATAAAGCGACAATTCCAGTGTAGACAGAAAGGCAAAAATCCATACGAGATTTCCGAGAGGCTGTTTTTACCTGTTTATATATTACTCATAACTGTATTCTACTTCAACTTTTTGTATGATACTGAGAATTGTTGACATTGGCACAACTGTATATTTTCTTGCATTGACAACACAGGTAGTAGAAAGAGCTTTTTGTGTTCCTTGCTTGCCAACAACATTAGAACTGAACTACGCTGCCTTCTGGATCATCATACACCAGCTTTTCTTGCACAAAACAACTGCGGAACGCAAAACGTGAGAAAGACAGACAAGGCGTCAATCACATCTAATATGAAGTATTAGATATGAAGTACACATGCACACATGTACGTGGCCACAACGGCTCTGCACAAATTGGATTGCAAGCTCAAGACGCACGAAATGAGGAATACATCATCATTTATCTCTTGCACTGCCAGAATGTAACATATTGATTAAATAACACTTTTCTTCTTCAACTCTATCATTACAAGAACAGAATACATCACAATTTTTTACAACTTCTACATTTATAGCAATCCCATGAAATAAAGAACTATTCTTCCCATTTTACAGAAGGAGACTAGGGCACAGGGCAGTCTGAGAAAACTGTTTATTATAAAATTAAGTTTATGGTTGAGCTGGGAACCGAATGCATTAGTCTTATCTTAGTTCAAGCACATGCTATGTTTAGGAGGCACGGACTGAGAAATAACAAGATCAGCATTGCAATTCTGATCAATTACGCACGGATAATTTAAGAACATTTTGTGATAACCTTGAATTGACAACTTCTACCCACTTGCCAGACTTTCTCACCCTCATCCAGCTTGCCTCCAACAATTGAGTAGAAGTTACCAACGGACACAAATTGACATTACACTGGCCTGCAGGGAATCAGCCAATCTTGATTTGATCAGCACATTTGATCTTATGTGCTTAAAAGATGTGCAGTTTTGAACTGCTTTATTCTCCTACCTCATCCGTTTATATACTGCCTCTCTTTTCCAAGCCCCACCCTACAGGTAGGCACACATATATGGCTCCCAGACTGCTCCCAACTCCAAGGCTTTCAAGAAGGTGGCAACTGTCTCTTACTCTGCAGGTAATCCAGCACAGTTCTCATCTTGATAGGGACTCTGGCCTCCATGCTCTGGGCCTGGTTAAGTCCTAAAAGTTTACAGGTAACAGGAAGTTCAAGACAGAAATCAGAAACCCCAAAACTGAAGTCTGGGTGACTCTGACTTCTAAAGGTGCACTCTTCTCAAGTGTTTGTATAGTGGTTTAACCCAGCAGGCAGCCAAACACCACACACCGTGCACTCACTCCCCGCCCTCCCCGGGGGAGGGAATCAGGGGGAAAAAAAAAAAGTAGTAAAATTCATGGATTGAGATAAAGACAGTTTAATAGAACAGAAAAGGAAGGGAAAATAATAATAGTAACAATAATAATAATAATGATGATAGAATATACAAAATGAGTGATGCACAATGCAATTGCTCACCACCCGCCAACCCAAGTAGCGATTGCTACTTCCTGGACCACACCTCTTATTTATATACTGAGCGTGACGTCACATGGTATGGAATAGCCCTTTGGCCAGTTTGGGTCAGCTGTCCTGGCTGTGCCCCCTCCCAGCTTCTTGTGCGCCTGGCAGAGCAGGGGAAGCTGAAGAGTCCTTGGCTAGCCTAAACACTGCTTAGCAATAACTAAAACATCAGTGTGTTATCAACATTCTTCTCATACTAAATCCAAAACACGGCACTAGGAAGAAATTTAACTCTATCCCAGCTGAAACCAGGACAGTTTGACTGGGGGGTAGGGTGGCGTTAAACAAGTCGGTAGACAGCCTGCAACTTAGGCTATATCTGGGTACAAGCTGTTTGTCAGAAAATGAAGGCTACATGCTGAAGACTCCGCTCTTTTGCCCTCTCTTTTCTCCCTGAAGTGAAGTGACAAAGAGATTTAGGTTGATGTTCCCAAAGTTAGAGGTTTGTATAAGATCTGGGAACACAAACTTTCTGTATATAAATGAAGAGGTGTTAGACATAAAATCCTTATCCAGTCAGACAAGGATCTTAGAAAGGAATCTTAGAAAAAGCCTTAAAGGCTTTTCAAAACAACAGCCATTTCAACATTGCTTGTGAAAGAGAGTATTGCTACATTGAAACAGAACCATGTACAGAAATGTTCTTATTCAGAATTTTTTTTAATAGGTCATTTGTTTTTGGAAAGTAGTAACACAATGTCTGCTGATACAAGTACTTCTGAATAAAACCTCATTTTTCATATTCCAACTTGATACCGACTGACCTAAATGCTGCATTCAGAATCCATATTGATGCACATTTCTTAAGCATTTGATACCATCTCTTTTAAGTGTTCTCATGCAGGAAATGTATCTATTCTTCTCGGCAATATGCCAAGACAGCTGTAAGGACAGCAACAGGATTTACACTGTTATTGCACATAATGGCTGTTTCTTATGTTGACATTCTGCTTGCATTTAAATAGATGGAAAAAATCTTCCTGCTTAAGGGACTTCCTTTAAGCTACCATTTAACCATCTTTCTGATACACCAAGACAGGTCTGATGTATACAAATAAAACAGTCTTCTTTATAAAATTAAGTATATTAAATATAAATTTTCTTTTTTTTTTTAATTTTCTTAAGGAAACAAAATTGATGATACGGGTGTGATTTGGGTGTGAAAATGCTAAACTGGTCCAAGAGTATGTCCTGGGATTGACATTTCATCCAGAATTGCTCTGCAACATTTACCAGGAGGCTTTCTACCAGTCAGACCTGGAAAGGAAAACTTGCACTTAAACTAATAAAGTCTGAAATTTCTCCATTTCTTTCTAAATATGACAACTAGCTCAAAACTAACGATTTTCTGAAGAGCAGATATTAGACCCACAAGCATCAGAAAAAGCAAAAACCTTTCTAACACACCTCTACTAAGTCTCCCTCTGCAGCGCAGCTGTCACCTGTCCCTCCCAGAGACGTGACACCCTGTTTCGCGGCCATTCCTACGGCCAAGCCCACGCCGCTCAACCGCCTTTCCTGCCCTGCAGCCACAGCTCGGCTGCCAACAGGCACCATGCACTCAAAAGCTTGAAGGGAAACGCAGTCCTTGATAAAAGTCCCCAGAAAACAAACCAGATTCACAGCTTTGGCAACAACGGAGAATTCAATATTTGTGGAATGAGTTGAAAAATAACCTAAGTTAGGGCAAATCAAATCAATTTGCAGCAAAGTACCTTCTTCTCTGTTTTCCACTGGAAAATTCTGTATTCTATATTAAGGAAGCTTCTATAAGAAAAGGACTAGAAAGACAAGATTCATCAACCTATTTACAAACAAAACCATAGAAGACAACAGCGTATAAAACACCTGCTGTAAGGAACAGAATTTCTCCAGAAACTTTGCCATGCAACCTAGCTCTTTCTGAGTTTGTGGGGAGTAGTTGTAGCTGAAGAGTCCCCTGTCAAGATGTCCGGCCCTCAAAGAGCAGTGCGCTCAGTCCACAGACATGGAGCCGGGCAGAGAACGCAGAAGCTTCCAACGATGCCCAAACACAATTTGAGAACAACTGATACTAACACCAATGAAGGATTTACTGTTTCACCAATCCACAAGGTTCTTATGTCATGTCTGAAAGATTGTATAAAGCTATCAAAAAGATGAATTCATCCAGCAATAAGGTTTAACCTTTAAGGAGTACGCAATCCTGGGGTTTTTTTTTGCAATGTCAAACAACAGAGCATAATCTTGATTCTACACGTTTAAATGAGATGAATGACATTTTCTAAATGAAAGCGACTTCCCTGTTGTTCAGGAGAATCAATCTACCTATGTAAGCTTCAGATTACCTTCAGGTGTATGTCAAACTGCAAACACCAGCCTGACATTTGGGATAAACACCAGAAAGGTAGCACTCCTGCTCAGACATATGGCTACAGTGAATACTCATGGAGACAGATTCCACGTCAGTCAAACCCCTTCCTATAAACTGCAGCCAAATAGGCAGAAAAGATAATTATCTTACATCTTCATCCACAGGGCTTAAACCCTCTGCTTAGCCCATCCTATTTAAGCTTTCACTCGCACAGAAAAATTCTACATGCACGTCCGTCCCAATAGCGCTCTCATTTCTTTCGGGGAACTTGAGTAAAGTAATAAAAATGCATTTGCTGCTGAGATTGGTAATGGGCATTAGGGAATTTTAGCCCTACTGCCACTCCTACAGCAACACTTCGCACAACGCCAAAAGTTAAAAAGGCCCTACTGGACCAGTCTGGAGGGCTAGGCCGGTTCTTTGCCTCTGATCATGTCAAAAGTACAAGCCAAGGGAGCAGAATAAGAAAAAAGAACACACACACATCCTTCAGCTTTTCTCCATGTCCAACCATTTCCAGATCAGGCAGTTGTCAAGCCATATTCAGTTCAGTTGCTCAGTAACTTGCAATGGATTGCTCCTCTAAAAACACACCTGCTCTTTCCTTTAGCTGGAAGTGTGAACTTCCAGCATGCACAATATCCCCTGGAAGCGTGTTCTACAGCTCAAACACCAGTGGGGTGAAAAACCACCTCTCCTGTTTGCATTGAGCCCTGGCTCCTGCAAGCTTCATCTGAGGTCACCTGGTTCTTATACTCAAAGCAGTGGCAAACAACTGATTTCTATCTACCCTCTTTACGACACCTTTTTAATTTATTGATTGATAAGTATTGACTGGACCTTTTCATGGAACTATCTCTTGCAAGTTCAAACTCTTGCTCCCAAATGGTAACAATCAGCTCAGAGATGAAGTTAGAATTATTCTTCCCCCCCGTGCATCTTTTGCCAATTGCTTACACTGAATTTCATTTTGGCATTTTGGCATTTTAATGGCAATCACTCTTGCAGGGTCTTCTGCGGATCTTCCTTGTCAGCTCTCATCTTTAGTACCCCCTAAACAACTTAACTAGCATCACTAAATTTTCTCATTTCCCCAGTAAGCCTATTTTCCAGGTCATTCACGAATATAAGGAACAACAGAGATCCTGATGGTATGCCGGTGGTGAACTCCTTCCTTCGTGAGGACTGATCCTCGACTTTTAATCTCTGTTTCCTACTTTCCAATCAATTATTTGTCCATGTAAGGATTTCTCTGCTGAAGGCAGAAGTTAGCTGCCTAACTTCTTTAAAACACACTGGTGAGGAATTTGGCCAGAAGCTCTTGATACAGAATCCTTCTCAAAAATCCCCATTGTTTGTCGCCCAATAAGCCATTTTAAACAAGAGGATCCACACAAAGTTAGTAGCTCGAATTGGGACTACTACATCAGATGTGTATCACTATGAGATCTAGAAAAGCTGTGTCACTATGCTCTACAACAGCAAAAAAATCAGTGCCTTTAAGTCTCTGACAGTCTCCCGAAGCAAGATTTTTGTACAAAAATCCTCTTTTTACCTTAAATCAGAGAGGAAGAGGTGGTTGTTGTTTTCTCAAGAAGTTTGCTAGTGGATATCCTCACAGAATGCTTTGATTACAACTAAGACACACCACATCGAGTTGAAAGCTTACAGGTATAATTAGTTTCACAGATTAAAAAATTTGACACTCCATAGGCTAAGGGCAGGTTGTTGTTGAGTGATTTAAAAAAATATATTTATTTATTTATTAATAGCAAAAACCTACTGACTGAATTAGAAAAAAATGCCACAAAGGACAACCTGGCGTGACACAGAACGACATTAACCTACATCTACCAGCCTTTCAAGGTCTATAAGCTGCCAAGAAGAAACTTTATCTCTAAGCTGGTTTTGGCAACTTCAGAGAGAAGTCATAATATACAGATGTCCAGTACACATTTTTCAGGCAAAATAACTAACTAAATAAACCAAAGGCCATCACGTTGCCCTCTCCTTCCACAAAGAAACATCAGACAATCAAGTAACAATAAGTATCAGGATTATTCTGTTAATATTTTTATGTTATCTTTCCGAATATAGTATACCACAGTATCTACAGGGAAGAAATGCACACAATATCCTTTTAGAGATCTTATGCTATAATAAATTCCTTGCAGTGATCTGAAAACTACTATGGCCTGAATGCCAGACTTGAAGGAAGGCATAAAATTTCAGTGATTTTCAACCTGTGAGATGCATATTTCTAGATACATAAACAAACAAAATCTCTCTATATTTATACTCTATGCAAATATGCAGCACAAATGAAAACAAATATACATATAGGTGTGTATATATATATATGTATGTAAACAGAAAGAGTACGTGCATGTGATGACACCAACAGAACATGACAGCTAATTAACAGCAAATCTCAGATTATCTTCAGGTGGAAAAATATACTTGGACTAAGCAGTTTATTGCACAGTGGCAATAACTGCCTACATAATGTTGGCTTGTGTCACTGCCTATTCCACCACAAACTGACTTCTTAATTACCTAATCTCTTGAGATGGCTTCAGGTCTGAATTTTAACTTTTATGTCCTGCATAATGAATAGTGTCTTTCAAAGGAAAACCAAGAAATTTCTTCATGATAGGCCAGGTCACAATGAGCACAATTACCTTCAATTAATACACAGCCAGTATCTTTCCACAATAGTTTCCTTATTGCTAAATACAATAACTCTTCTGTTGGCAAAAATGGGTAAATCATCTTCCCTCCTAAAGCAGGAGTATTATTACAAGGTAACAGAAGCAACAATTGTTCTTGATAATTTAGATATCATACAGGAGATTGTAAAACTTCAGAGCTATTGGTGTTGCATCTCTTTTCATGCAGTATGACATGCTAAATCCATTATTTAAACACCACAGATGCTTAAATAAAAACAGGATTTTGAATATTTCCTCCTGCTATAATTATTTCACATATGCAAAGCAGCATATTGTGAAACCAACTCATCCACACGTGTTTTTTTGGGGTTTTTTTGTTGTTTGTTTTTTGTTTGTTTGTTTGGTTTTTTTTGTAACTCAGAAAGACCTACTTTTCTCTCCTGTACAACTCAAGAAGAACCTGTGGACTAAACTAAATATGGAAAGCCTGAGTTATTGTGATTCAGTCAAAATCTGACCATTTCAGACTGGATAACAGTTGATGATTTTCAGATGTCTGACAGAGGAAACAATCCTTGAAATACCTGAAAGATGAAGTCTCTTTTTTGTAATGCCACTTTATCTGGTTATACCTGACTTTTTTTCTGCATGATACAGCAAGTTTCCTTAAAGAAAAGCTAAAACAGCTTACTCTGCATAGACAAAAGAAAAATGACCAAAAAAGTCCCATCCCCTAAAGTGAGTTCACTAAATGTTCTCTTTCTAAATGAAGCACATTAGAAACAATGTACAGCTGACAGCATTTTGCTGATCCTATGACTTTGGGTTGGGTGGCATTGGCCACCTGCTCCTTCACCACTCCTCCTTTTTTCTGAAGCATGTTTTTATTACATTCTTATATTGTCCAAGGGAGCCATAAACGGAGTCCACTAAAAAAATTTGCTTGAGAAATTTATACAAGATTTGAAAGTTTAATGCAACTGCCAAAAGATTTTGGAGTGCTGAGAGAATTAATCTTACTACTCATTACATTTATTGATTCAAATCAAGCTTCCGGACGTCAGCATAGGTGCCATTGCTAAGAAATAAGAAGTTTCCAGGAAATCTGTACGTAAATCTCAAGTGATTGCCAGCTTTAGGGGGAAAAAAAAGAAAAAAAAAGGAGAAGGAAAAAAAAAAAGGTGTGCGATCTATATATGCCAATAAACGCAGTACTAGAGATTATCATCGACTACTTGGGATGCTTCCTCCAACACAGGTTTTTATAACCAACTAAAGATGAAACTACATTCCTCAAGCCTGTAAAAGGGCCAGTATTCGTAACGATTTTTCTCTTTAAATACTTTTTGAATGAAGTTAGGGATCAAAGAAGTAATATGGAGCTTCCATATCCAAAGGCTGGATTTTTTTTTTTTTTACTTTTTTTTTTTTTTTTAATTAGAAGCTGAAACTGATTGAAGGTAAAAGTTGAGCAGCCATCTCCAGCCATGAGACCATTCTATGCTAAATAAGTAGGAAGAGTCTAATTTTGCTGCTACTTCTGCCCTCAAGTATAAGTGATGACTTTTATTTTGAGGATGGAAGAAAACAGTGACTGTGAGTTTTGGAATTCATTTACTACATTTGGTAGAGTAGACCTGAGATTAAAAAAAGCATCTGGGAAAGGATGAAAAATAATGCAAGTAATTTTATGCAAAATAACCATAAAAGTATCCACTTTACCATAAGGACCACTCCACAGCTGAACCTGAATCTGGTTCAGCTGTGGAGAGAGGTACTTCCTGGGACACACATTTTATGGAATCGTTACATGAGGACAAAAACAGAACGCTGAGCATACAGGTGGAGTCTGTTCCACACGAAACAAGTTGCCACATATAAATAAAATAACAGGAAATTTTTGCCCCCATAGTTTACAACTATAGTAAGGAAGAGAGTGAGAGAAGATAAGAGAAAGCGAGCGAGTGAGCTCTTGCAGTACCCATGAACGCCACAGCGGTATAAAATCAACCAAACAGTAACCATGGGTCATCAAATACACTACATTAAATAAGAGTTTCCATATTTCTGCCATCACTACAGTTGCAACCTGTATTGGCTAAATCACACTAGAAATTATAGGACAGTAACGCCCTAGAGTGGGCATAAAGATTTTCCACCAACTAAACGGGAGCTTAATGCACCCACAGAAGACTATAATTTGAAACTATTGTTGAACTGCAATATAAATGTGAACATAAGGAACAGGGATTCCATGTGACAGAGCTTCACCTAAGGAACTTATCAGATACGTGAAAATATAATTATTTTATTTTGTATAACTCCTACTACAAACCTCCCCCATGACTGAAGTGCTAACCACAGGTAATGCTAACGCAACACAACAATCCTTCCAGTGTTGGAAAAGAGTATGGTTGAGCATGGCACAAGAAACCCATTTTATTTACATGACTGAAAAACAGCATCAACAGCAAATTTATAAGTAGTATATTTATTATAATAATGCTTCATTTTAGGGATTAACATAATTACTCTTCACCTTTTTTTTTTGTTTGGTATCAACTGTATAAGGATCCACCACAAAACACTTGGGAAAAGAATTACTCTA
The DNA here is from genome assembly GCF_000690835.1 of Fulmarus glacialis. NCBI lineage: Eukaryota > Metazoa > Chordata > Aves > Procellariiformes > Procellariidae > Fulmarus > Fulmarus glacialis. Next base: position 22,878 of record NW_009214729.1, read on the forward strand.
GGAATCGGCTACAACTCTCAATTTCTAAAGTATCGTTTTTACTTGCACCGGTGTGCTAATAAATAAGAGCACTACCAACAACAAGTCCAGCTGAAAAACCTTTTTAGAACACCAGTGATGTAACCTAGAAGTTCTGGCATTAAAAAAAAAACATCATCACAAAAAAACATCATCACATAAAAACTAAACAAAGTTCACAGAGTCACCATACATTCTCTGCAAGGGATGCCCAGGAGACAAAAAAAATTTCAGAGAGACTTCATACAGATATAGACTTGCCATGATATCTTAAACCATCTTATTCAGGAAGCATCTTATATTGAGGAAAAATTAAATATAAGTATTAATCATAACCAAAAAAGAAACAGAAGGAAAATAGTTAGAAAGACCTTCACTCAAAATCCATCTTGGATTTAGTTTCTTGGGGTTTGTTGTTAAACCTTCTTCCAGTTATATTCCTCCAGTCTTCAGAAACATACCGCGTCCACAAACCCCTTTACTTTTCCCTAACGAACATAATCCAACAACAGATAAACTTTGCCTTTTCACCCCGCAAAGAAACAGCATTAACGCTTGTGAGGTGGCTCTTGACAACGGACCTGAGCAAGTCCTGAGCACCTTCAGCTTTCTGCAACACACACAGGCGGACTTCACTGCATCTTGCCTGCAGTGCTGCAACCCGATCAGAAAATAACGACCCAAGGGACCGTACCCAGCACAGCACAACCCCCAGCAGCACGCCTGCAGGCCAAGCCACTTCAGTGCTGCAGAGAGCTCTTCTGCCACTTTGCATTTCCACAGAAATAAAAAGCAGCAAGTGTCCTAGACTCCAGGTGTTCCTCTCGCAAAAACTCCAAAAATGAAATATAAAAAGCAGATTCACCATATACACAGGGTTCGGGGTTTTTTACTCTGTTCTTGAGCAATGGATGAAAACAGGGCAACCTTTAAATACAGAAATATTCAGCTCAAAGCAGACTGAAAATACAACTAGCTGAAATGACTTAAAATTCACAGAAATTCTCTTGCAAAACTAGTTAGGAAGCTGGGGTGACAAACCAGGGGGGGTTTGTTGGTTGTGTTTTGTTTTAAACTGGATCAAGGAGGAGAAGGTAACCTCAAATGCTAAGAGCAAGACACTGAAAAACCGTTTTTATTTAAAAAAAAAACAAAAACCACCATACAAAACAAAAAGAGGATTGCCACCCTTAGGCCATCCACATAGTAATGTCAGAAAGGCACTGATAAAAATCTCTAACTTATGCAGAAAGATACAGCTGGTAAGACAGTATTTCTGGAATCTTATCTCTTTGCTCTCAGATGGCAGCTATGGACCAAGACCTTCTCTCTCAATGAAATGGTCAGAGTCTTGTTGGTACCGGTCACACTGCTTACAAATGCAAATTCTGGAAAGTTGAGTCCCAGCTCCTAAAGCACATTTGTGAAGACTGGAGCATTTCCCTCGACACCCTGGTTTTGGTTGTCTGAATAGATGTGCTGTTTATTATCTACAAATAGAGACAGGAGAGTACTATCCATTCAGTAATGAACTGAGCAACGGGTGAGAAAAATACTTCTCATAAAAACTAGATCTTTGGGTTTTTTAATTTATTTTAAACCTAAGAGTAGTGTCCAATCCAATCGAGTGGAACAATTGGGAAATTTGATTCTACTTTAAGAAGCAAATATGTAGAACGAAAGCTCATGAGAACGGCCTTGTCTTTGTAAAGGAATACAGAACGATTTCTTGAATTGGTTGGGATGGTTTGTATTTTAGGGTAGGTCGATACTGCTTAACAGAATAAATATTTTTAAACTTTCTTATTTCTGCATGTTCTGCTTTAAATTTAAAATTAGAAAAAAATCAACTTAATGCTAATTAGAAAAACCTCAAACACTTGTCAGAATTCTTTGAGGTTTGTAATTTTGCCCAACAAATACAGCCTTGATATAGTTTTAATCCTAGTTAGTCTTTACAAAATCAAATGTAAAATATTAATAAAGATCAGCCTGTCGAATTCAAATTTTCTGTTTCCTGTGTCATCACTTGACTTTGCAAATGAACATTGAGACGTGCTGCTAAAACAGTGACATAAAAAGTGGCCTAAAACTTTCTAACTGGGTCAATTCTAACCCTGTTTCCTCCACAAAAACAAAGACATTTCCTGTCTAAATAACACCTAGCACATTAACCTATCAGAAAACAGAATCAATTTGTTAAATTTCATACACAAGCTTTCATTAGTTCACAACACTGAGAAGGTGCTGCTGCTCTACTCCTGCCACAGATCAGAGTTTACTACCAACAGATTGTTTGGCTACCCTTTGTAACTGAAAGCACAAGTACAATCATAAAAACATCCATGGTATTTTTCTTGTCTATAAGCTAGACCTAACAGGTTCACAGGACAAACCTCAACAGAAGGAAAATCAACTAAGAGAGAGCGTGCTAAGAAAAAAACCAAAAACCAAAACAAAACCCCCACAAAAATCTTTGTGTTATCATTTCTATATATTTAGATATCCCACAGAGAATCAATAGCATTAAAGCTAATCAGGTTGACCGACAAGGGAAATAGATGTGAATATAGTAATCTTATGCACTGGAATTAATTACATCAAGTTTTAGATAATACCACAAATAAAGCTCAGGTTGTACTAGTGAGATTATCAAGTACACAAACCATAAATCTTTTATAACATTTAATAACACACATTCCCCAACAGAGCAGCCTTAGCAGCCTTTCGGGCAACCACCCGATGAGCAAATACTTAAATGTCACACTTAGAAAATTACTTAACACGAAACACCTACCTTTTGTCAGTGGCTCCAGAAAAAGATTATTTTACCAGTGAAATGCAAAATTAGGTCAACATTTCAGAATGGTGCCATTACTACCATTTTATTTCTTCCTGGCATGCTTCTCTGCCCTTCTCCCTTTCCCCTTCAACCATCAGATACTTCCCACTTAAAACAGAACAAGAGGAACACTGTTTCTAATGCACGCAAGGCAGTTCACACTGTCTTCCTAATGGTTTCTCTAAGTACATCCTTACTGGGTCCTTCCTCCTCCCCTCTAATTGCCAGCTATAATTTTATACACCACAATTTAAACCATATAAACAATGCTTTCTATCAGCTTTAAACAGGTAAGAAAAGGCTAGATGGGAATACTGCCTTCATCTGCTTGAACATCCCCTGCAAACCATAGTTAAGAACGTCTTAGCTAGCCCCATGGTGCTATTTGTTGAATTCTATATAATTTCGTTTTAAAAGCACCAAGTAATAGGATAACTGATCTCATCCTCAAGCTATTTTTCCAATACTTACTCTCTGTTTCTATTCTGTATTTGTCTGATTCCAGCCTCCTACCAAGGACCTTGTTATGCTCCTTTCTGTCATTCCAGTCTGCCTCCAGTTTTGAAGCATTTCATTCAGTCTCTTCACCTCTCCAGTTCTCTTCACTAAGCTGTCAGGTAAGAGCGATCTCCTTGATAATTTTTGTTCGATCACCAGAACTGCCCTAAAACCGAATTCTAAGTAAAGTGACCAAACTAAAGCAAATTAACATGCGTGCTTCTTCAGATAACTTTCAAAAAGATATGTATTAAAAACAAATCACAGTTGTTTGGTTTTTTTGTTTTTTTTTTTTTTTTAAAAAAGTGTCTTCCCTGAATCTAACAGATAAACCAAAAATGAAATAAAAAACCCACAGGAAATCTCACCTTTCAATCCTGGATGGATATGGCTTCCAATAAAAACTCCAGCTGAATGTACTATATCCCTTCTGCTTCGCTGAGCGATCTTCTTCCGCGACTTCCTCACTTCTGGCTTGCTAGCTGGACCTTATTCTACATAAGTGCAGAAGAACCCAATGCATTATCCATAGAGCAGCTCACTTCTTTTACTCGCTCTCCACAGTATTCAGCTGTTACTTGTCGTGCTGAAGCCGGTAAGAAGCCCATGCATCAGCTCTGTGAAAGAGAAAGTCAGAATAAGCCAGGGCACGTGGACAAAGCACAGGGTGGTCAGCTTCACAGATCCCAATCACACTGCCAGAGTGAGAATAAAAGATCAAAGGCTGGAATGATCAAGCAGAGCAGTCTGAAGAAGTAAGACAATCCATGAATTCAGGTCATTACTGAAAAACTGTTTCAAAAGCAGAAAACATTCAGAAAAGGGAAGAAAATTCAGAAGAGAAAGCAAGATCTGGTATCAGATAAGGAATTGTACAGGGTAAGTTGGATACAGAGCAGATGCTCAGCACAGAACTTGTTAGCCTGAATGATTCCAAGGGAAGTGCCTTGTAAAACGATCATTACTCTAAAAGATCAAATAAAGGACTTTGCCCCATTCTCCCCCACCAAATCTCTACTCTTTCTAGACATTTTAGACTGGCAGTAAGCTGTTACGAAAACCCTTGCAATTCTTCTAGAAGAAGAGTTCTGCTCAGTGCACTGTTTTTCAGATGTGAAAAAAACCCCAAAACTCTTACTGCTTTTCATTAATTACAGCTTAAACCCCTGTGTTTCTTCAGTAAACCCCAACTGATACTAAACAGATGTCCGACGGCATACATCAGAATACAGAAAACACAACGGGAACATTTCTTGTATATTCTCATCAGAACAAAGTGCACTTTAAATAGGGTAAAGATCACTTTGTGGAGACATTTCAAAAATACTAAAGAAAATACGAAGTGCAAGACTTGTTCTGTTTAAATATTATTCTTTTTTAATGAAACCGGTAATAAACATATGAAAATTATGAGTTAAAATTTCTTAGAAATATCTCAAAAATATGCATGTTGAAATAGTAATAGTTTCATCCAGAAAAAACTAAGTGAAACGTACTTTAATACATTTTTAACATCCAATTACTGCACAGCTGATGAGCTCTACAGAGCCACAGCTCTTCACCCACATACCACAGGCAAATGGCAGTGGCGCACACCTGCACTCTTAGCAGCCATGAACAGGTAAGTTTTAGCCACACTTCAAAACCACCAGAAGTGGTTACAGCAAAGTCGAGGACGAATTCACATATACCCAGCCTGTCAAATGAGGCTAATCTCATTTACACATTATATAGTCTGCAAGTAAAGAACACGTACAGAGTGTGCTGAACCAACAGTTATCACAACTTGCAATTTCTTTTATAAAACACCATCACCTGAGGCACACTATTTCTTTCCATATCAGGAACCACCACACGAGGCACAGCTCAGGCACTAAGCAGCAGCCCTTCCCAGGACACTACACTAATGGGTTTTACCAGCCTGGGGAGCTGCAGCGGGCGCAGAAGCCTCGAGCTGAGCAGCAGAGAGCTGCTTACAAACAAATGCAGAAGCAGAGGATGAACTGGGCCAATGAGTTTTTTCTTTCAATCACTACTTCTTAATGAAAAAAAAAAATCGATTTGCAACACTCTTTAAAAAGATAAATAAGAAAAAGCCCTGGTCTAAATGGGCTGAGAAAGAGAACTGTGCAATGCTACGGCTGAAAACCTTAGGAACACAACCTATAATGAGTTTTGCTGGTAGGGAAGAAGGGTAGAAGAGTAGAGCTCCTTTAACCACACAGGAAATCATGCCTGAAACAAGTATTCAGCTTCCAAATTACTTTAGATCCACAAACGTGCTAAAACTGCTATAAACCTTCGGTAGATATTCAGGAATTAAGTCTTTAATTCTTTGTCATAGGGATGAGCTAAGACACTTGTTTAAGGAGCTGGTGTTGAAGAATAATAATCCCCACTTGTTTAATGCAAAGAAAATTGGAGCCACTTGAATAACACGCAATATCCCTCAACCACTGTTTATATGTTCAAAATTCTAATAATCATGAAGTTCCACAACAGTTCACAAGAAAACTGATCCTACTCCTAAATATATTCAGCAGTATGTAACACAACTTTTCTAAAGCTTAAACAAAATTACACAAAAAGATACAGTAAAAGAACATTTAAGACATGAAGTCTCACAGTCAAGGTGTTGGAAACATCAGATTTCTAGTTACTGGTGCAATCTTAATTCACCTCTGATGTACATGTTTATCATGAAGCCATCTGGACTCACGTTCTTTTGCATCAGAAGGCTCCTGCCTTAGGCTCAATACCAAAGAGGGAAGAATAAAAGCAATGGTACATGCAGAACTTCTGAGTCTTTGAATTCCTAACTTTAAAAAATTCTTTGATGATAGTCTTTGTACAAAACGCGCACATACATATACAGGCATGTATCACCTTTGTGTCAAATGTTTTACGGTTCAAAGAGAAAGATTCTCTCCCCAAAACAGGCTGACTCTCCAAGACTCACTTTCCGTCAAAAATATTCACCAACATCCTCCTCTGGTGATCAGGGCTATGAAAAAGAAACACCACTACAAAGTGCACAGAATCTTTTCTCCAGACAAGTGACATTTAGCCCACTGTTCCTTCACATCCCTGGCAATCTTCCACTGCTCAAGTGTGCTAACATTAATAAAAGATTTTAAGGTGAGTAAGAACTCTTAGAAATATGTCAAGGACTGGGGAAGAAAAGCAGTATTAGAGAGGAAAACCCATTAAAAAAATGAAAAACAAGATCAAGTCAATTATGATTCTCAAATTGCAGGACTACCAAATTGCCTTATTAAATTGGCCTGTAAGAAATAAAACAAACAAAAGGGAAAAAATTAGGAGAAACATACCTTCCCAGTATTTTCCCTGACACAAAGTATCTGAAAGTCCTTTAATTCACCAAACATATGAAAAATTGAGAAATTGCATTACTTTTTCCAGGAACACTGGATTCTGGGCATTTTCTCTATTTAAATCCACAGGCAAACATACTTTTCTTCTGTTTTCCAGAAAAGTACGTGTGTATGCATGTGTGTGAGGGAGGAAAGAGAGGCTGCAACACTAAGGCATTTGTTCAAAAAAATTCTCTTCTTCCCTATTTTCATCCACCAGACTTCCCCTCCTGATCTATCTTCTCTTCTCTACCTAGGCTCACAACTACAAAAGGGCTGGGAATCTGCTTCTCAGTTGACATAAAACAGATAATTTCTCAGTCTTACAGAAGCTTTCAGATCCATCTGCTCAACTTCTCAGAGATCTCAGCAGAAACAATCCCATGTAATCAACTAAATCCAGAAAGTGTGATCTTAAGAAAAACACTAAATATTGCTATATGACTAAGATGCAAATTACAATCTGTCAGACCCTTTCAGATTTTCATCAAATACATGTCCAGCATATAAAGGCCTTCAGTTCATTAATAAGGATAGCTGAAATAATCTGAAGTATGAGAAAAATCAAAGGTGGGGTCATTCTTCCTAAAAGGGAGAATAAAAAATTAACAAAATCAAGCACTCGGGGCGGGGGGGGGAAGGCACGGAAATCATGCCTGTGCTTAACTTAAGCACTATAAACTTTGCAGACTGGTGGGATTCCCAAAAGATAAATTAAGTGATGCTAATGGGTGGGAAATACATGGGTTCAGGTATAGCTGGACCTCAGTAAATATAGTACAGAATGTTTCATTACGTACATTAATTAACATTCCACGTATTAATTAGATCATTTCTAACTAGTGCTTACATTACAAAACCACTACATACATTAAAAATTGTCTGAAACCAAATTAAAACTCTAAAATTTAAGGATGAGAATTGCCAAGGTTTGTCAAAGAACATGTTTCCTAACAGCTGGCTAAAGGTATACAAAAAAATGTAGTTCAAACAGCAAAAGTCATTTTTCTAATACAGAGTTAACTATTGTAATGAGGATGTTTCCTACGGGAAGACATACTACAATTTGAACAATTTTTAAGTAAAAGGTTCATGAATACAAATTACAAAGAACAGCCCTATACTGGTAGAGACAAATCATCTCATTAAAGCCCGGTGACACTCCTGGATTCAGTTATAACAAAACTGCACACTTCAGTACTTCAGTAACCTTTAACTGATTTATTTTCTCAGGCATTATCAACTGTAAAAAGGACTGAAAGTTTCATAACGCTATATAATGCATGAACCTCATTTGGTGAGAAATCTGGAGTTGTTTTCAAATCAGGAAAACAAAGCTTTATGGAATGATTTACTGAGAACAGGACAAACAACTGTTATCCTGCCCAAAAATATAATGTTAATATGAAAAATAAACAAAGCCTGTAACTTTAACGTTAATTAACCATCCAGACTATTCCCCTATAGTCCGCCTCCCAAAGGTGCCTGAAAGATACTTGAACACATGCAAAAAAGCCAAACTTACTAAGACCAACTAGGCTAATTAACTTTTCAAAAAGAGAAAGATTAAAGCAAACAGAGAAGGAGGAAGAAATGTAACTAAAGTATACGCACAACTCTCTGCCCAGTCACTGCACCTTCCCCGGTAGATCCTTGTTTCCGCGCAATTTCACGACCTGTGGGCAGCGAACTCTGCCCACCTGTGTCTAGTCCTCGGGAAGCTCTCACACCTCCTCTCTGTGTTTGCAGGCAGCTGGCTTCACTAAGTGAAAAGGAGGAGAACTGGTGCTGAGAAGTGTGCCCTATTTCCAGCTGAGAGTCAACCCGGTCCTAGGAAGTATGACCTAGGGTAGCATGGTTTGGGGAAGGTATGAAGGTGGAAACTGAAGAGATTTACAGCGGGAGCTCTGAAGAGGTCTTCGGTTTGTGCTCAAACACAAAGGTCTGAAGCCCAAGCTCCTGAACAAACCTCATCTGAGGCTTGAAAGTGCAACCTGGCTCCCTCTGACATGATACTAGCATCGGCAATGCAGGTTTGAAGATGGAACAAAGTAATATACAAGGGCACAGGATCAAAAGGAGAACCTGGGTAATGGTATCCAAACCCAAAGAAAGAGTAGCAGCTACATGAAAAGAAACATTTTCAAGGAGCAGAGTTTTCTGACTCAATTCTTATAACTCCTATTTATTCTCCTCTTCGGGTGTATGTTCTGGCAAGAAATCTTCCTCCCAGAATGCTGCCTGCATCTCATTACTAATACATCTGCTTCACGCCAAGTCTTTTTTCATCTTAATGTAAAATTCTTCATTAACAGAAAATTGCCAAATGATCTATTTTTCTTCAGAGGTGAGCCAAATCTGCATACTTGATTTCTTAATTAACATTATTCATTGATACCAACTACAGATTCCAGTTTCTCCCCACCATGATATAGGCGCTTCTTCATCAATACTGCACCACAGCCATTTAACTCCCCAAAGAATTCAAAAAGGAATATATCTATTTGATTAGTATTTGACTAACAGTACCATTCAGTGCAACTATAGCAATGGTGAGTTGTAAAAAAAAACAAACAAACAAACAAAAAATCCAACAACAGCTATATCTTCATTTGATATAGCTAAAATAGTTATCTAGGACTAGTATATTTTGAAATAATCTAGTTAGTAATTGCCAAAATGGAGATGATGTTGAACTGGGGGTTGCAGAAAGGGAGCAGCTAATGTAGTAAAGAGCAGCTAGCAGCAGCTGAGACTAGGCAGATCCATTATAATATTTCTTCCATTTTAACTCCAAGTCTAGAGCCAAGTTTTGTAACTGAAGCTATGATCTACTCCCTGAAGCAGAATACTGTTCACAGGCCTGCGACACATAGGAATCGTCTTCCTAACTTCCACGCTTCTAAAAATAAATATCACTGGCAAAATTTTCATCAGAAAGATTCTGAAATTCCTCAAAGCACATCATATATTACGAAACTACATATGTAAGGTAATGGTTCAAATTCTGGCCCTAGCAAAGATTTGAAAACCAGGCCTGTAAGCTTTTGAAGGTATCTGTTGAAAATTCTGTTTTCTTAATTGCACAACCAAAAGACACCCTCAGACGAAACAGCAGTACTAAAAAAGCAAAGCAGAAAAAGAAATAACACAGTGGATATCAGCAAGACATTGACAAAGCTCTCTAACATCAGCCTGACCATTTGGCTTGAAATACGAGATGCACACAATAGGTAGGCTGTCACTTAATCCTACCTCTTACCGTCAGCCTCTTCCAGCGCCACCGAGACATATATAAAAACGCAGTGTATTGAAATACATAATCCATAGCAGTGCTAGAAACACATTGTGGTTTTACATTGCCTTGAGGCAGGTATTAAATGAGACCACAATAATCCCATGAGCTGATGTATTTAACAAGTCTGAAAGCGATGAAGAAAGCTTTCTACAGCCCGCTTTTTTCAGGTTCTGCAGTCCTGTTGCTGTTTGTGCGTGATAGGAGACATTAGGAAAACAGCTAAATGCCCCATGTCTGCTTAAAGTGATCTGTCACAGATGTGCCCTTCAGATAGAGCAGATAATGCCATTATAATTTATTCCATAAACTTATCAAGGTCTTCGTAGTCTTTGAATATTTCATGACAGTGGTTTTGCTCTAGACTAGTAGGGTACAGCTTCAAAAGAATCAACTCCACTCAGCCAATTAAGTTATTTAAGGCAGGGGCAAAAGATTTTCAGGTGTACCTGGTCTACATTCTACACATTCTACATCTGAGTATCTGCTCGTATTTTAATCTAAGTCCATTGTACAACATCGGTTTTCTCTTTAAAAATTTCAGACACTTCGTTGAAGAATATTGAAATGTCTTACAGGATAAGCTTTGAGATACTGATGAGGTAAGCTGAGTCATATACCCATTTTACAGACAAACTCAAATCAAGAGTTGTGAAGCCACATACGCTTCCGAAGTGGCATAACCAGCTAGCTTCTCTTCCTGCCCCTCAGCAGAATTGCTTTCTGAGAACCATACATTAGACGTCCCACAGATTTTCTGCTTCACAAATAGCAATAAATTACAGTGTTTCTAAAGAGCACACACAGAGACACGGGATGGCTTATACACATAACTATATATATGATTGTTTTGTTATGCTACCTGACCATCTGAAAAACATCAAGACAAATAAAAACTAAGTTTTCACGAACAGCATTAAATGCACCACAAGTATATTCAGTATTTTCTCTGGTTTCCTTGTTAAACGTATTGCCTGACAGATTCTGTGTTCGCATGTAACACAAAACACCAAAGTTATGTTCAGCTAAAGTTTCTCAGGAAATCTAGAAGTTAGACTCCACAACTTTTATTGTATTCTACTTGAATTTGAACTTTAACATTGTTAGTGCATTTTCTACTTCTAATTTAGTTCAGAAAAAAAGAGTTTAACCTGGAGCCGTGATGGGGGGAGGGGGGGGGAATCACATTTCAAAACAAACCCCAAAATATTTAACCTCTTGCAAGCTCACGTGAAGTTGTCTATAATACTTTTTGATATTGAAACTTTTCATCCAAGTTGTAATGAATCAAAATAAATACTGGAATTTCGTGTAAGAAAACTTTCCCCCCCCCATCAAGAACTTTTGTGCAAAGTTTGAAGGTTCTAAGTTTAGCAGTCAGTGCTAAGCAAAATATTAAAGATTAAGAAGTATCTTCCTATGGTTATTCCAAGGAACAACAGGGACTACGTAACCTCCCTTTTCTCAGCTGAGTCAGTGACGGCTGGTAAACAGAGCAGAAGCACCGCAGATGCCAAGCAGGGAAAACCAAGGATGTTACACCTCTTTATAAGGTTGTCCTCTTCAATCTGACAGTTCTTTGACTTTCACACTTTTTATTCAGTGCAACAACACAGGTGGGAGCTGTTTAAAGAACCAAACTTTTCTATTAGTCCAGGTACCCGGTTTATCATATACATTTTTGACAATACTTGTGTTTAGTCAGATCATGAACACTTCAAAGTCAACTGGCTGCAAAGAAACAGACAGTTTATGTGATATTTACTGATAAAACATTTCTGAAAGCAATAATCAAAATAAAGATTATTGAAATCATCCTTAATCATGAGTGGAAACCTAGAGTTTCTCAATAGTTCCAATTGTACCAGCAATTAATATATTCTATATTGAGTCTATTCACCAGGTTGAGAGAATCTAAAAATATACCAGTGCTAAGAACGATGATTTCTCTGTCTGCTGTGCAGACAGCTTTTCTGCTCACTGTCTTCAGGGAATCCTCTGCCTGGTGCCTCCACATTTCAGATTCAAAGAGAGATTTAAAATCGTTTTCTGGCATTTCTCCAGTATTAACTATGACTAAGTCAATTCAGCAGAGAAATGCCAGATTTCATATAGCTTCTGAGTGGGTGGGATTGACAGTACTTTGCTAATGCCCTCCCTCTCCCTGCTTTTATTACAAATAATTTTTATACATATTTTCCTAACAAAATTTGATTTTGTCAACATATCCAGTGGGCTTACAATACAGCTATTGTTGCTGGAAATGTCAGTACTTCAAATGTGATTCTTGATGTAGCTCTCATAGGATATTGAGAAATAGCCAAGTAAATTTATTCTTTGTATCTAAATGTCAGTTTAGGTATAAAAAAAAAAAATAATGAATAGAAGAAGTATGTGCACCATATATCTAATGTGATGACTTGGATAAGAAACAAAATTATATCTCTTTCATATGAGACTACTATACCTAACAGTGGAGGATGTCAACGGTCCCTCTATAAGTGGAAATGTATATTACCGATAAAAATAATTTTACAAGACCCTTTATTGCAATCATAAAACCTAAAACCATGGTGAAATCAAGACATATTAGAGTTTAAAATACAATAAACCAGAAGCCATTACATCCCTAGCATACTGGATATTTTAAAGAAAGACATAATCACTAAATAAAAATTTATCTTACATCAATAATATAAGAACTGCATTCTTATGAGCCAGACAGTTTTCAGCAACTCTCCATCTGAGTCCCTCCACAAAAATCAACAATGCTTCCATTTATGGAAAAATATTGGAGGAAAGAAAGGGTCTTTGCAAGGATAAATAATTGATTATAAAGATACAAAAGAGAAGGTAGGATTAAATGGTCAAACTTTTCACAGGGGAGTCAGCTCACCAGGGGAGTCTTGCACACAGCCGAGCTAGGAGCTGTGCTGTTCAACATACTCATAATTAATCGGGGAAAAGAGTGACTAGGAAGGTGACATTCTGTGGATAATATTAAGGTAGTTAAGACAGTAAAGATGAGGACCACCTGCGAAGATCTGCAGATGGACCTTCCATGTTTCAGTGACTGAGCAATCAAGATGATAGATGGAATGCAACAGGAATAAATGTCAAATGATGTACCCGGGGGGGGAAAAAAAAAATCCTGGCTTTACATACAAAATGACAGACTCCGTACTGAATATTAACATGCAGGAATGATAATGTGGGGCTGCAGCTATTAGTTCTATGACAAAATTGGCTCAAACTCTTTGACAGTCAAATAAAAATTGAAATAATTAGAGAAAGAATAAATAACAACAGAAAAAAAAATAATCTGTTTCTGTATAAAACCCACAGTGCATACTACTTGTAGATAATTCTGATTCCCCCACCTCAAAAAGGATATGGTAGACTCATTAAGGGTTCAAGGAAGGGCAGGAAAGCTGAGGCCTTTCGGTCACGAAAGAGAGATGACTCCGAAGGGGGACGACCGAGGTCTAGCAAATCCAGAGCAAGAGGGAAAGGCTGAAAGCCCAGCCTGGTGCTCACCGTCCCTCTGAGGACCAGAGCTAGAGGGGCATCGGACAACGGTTCAAAACAAACAAAAGGCAGTGGGATTTCCTACATGGCCTGTAATTAGGCTGGGGAACTTGGCTCCAAGATACCAAGAGTTGACATGGGTCTCTAAAACGAGACTCAAAAAGTTATATGGGACAAAGACCCTATGACTGTACCTCTGGCTCCCCAGCTGCTTGAGCGTGTGGAGGCTGCGAGAATTTTCCGAGGAAGTTTTATTACACGCTTGCTCTAAACTCATACTGCCACACAGCTATCTGCTTTTCAAGTGAAGAACCCTAGAAGTGATGGAAAGGCACAAAAAATCAAGTAGCATCCAAGAGTAGCAGAGAAGAACCCTCCATCTTCAGCTTAAAAAGGTTGTGAGGCAACTGCAGCATTCAATATGAAATGTGAGTATATAAACACTATGAATGTAAGAACAACAACAACAAAAAAAAAAGATCACACACAGCCTTGCAGTTTTCCTTGGTCAGCCTCAACCACTGGAGAGAGCATTAACTGGAGAACTGGATTGTGACTCCACTGGTGATTTCCACCAGCACCCCAGGCAGCGGGATGCACTCACCCGCTCTTGGGACACAGCAGTGCTCCAGACCGATGCTGTCTGACTCCTGCAAGCCCGAGCCCTGCTCTTTAATCTCTGCCAACTGCTATACCTGGTTTCTGCTCCCAAAACACCCCCCAACCTTGCTCCAATCTTCACCCAAATGCCATGTAAACTCCTTTTGGACTAGCATATCCCCTCACCCTTTTTGTCAATCAAAATAATTCCCTGTTCACATCAGTAATCCCTAGGCCAGAATATCTTCACCCAAGTCAGCGACAACAGGATGGCATATACATGTAAATACACAAGCATGTGAAAAAGAACAAATACCAAGTACATGTGAAACAGAGACAGGTTATCTGGGGATGCAGGTTCTTCCCTTTCAGGATAGCTGGCTCTCAAAAAGCCCAGTATCTAAATTCTAGGCTCGACCGAGACTGGAGGTCTAATTAATTTGCTGAAGGTTATACCGATAGCTTTGGCAGAGATCAGAATCAGACTCCAGTCTTGTGTAGTATTTTAATTGCAAAGCATCATCTCCACAACCAGATTTATTTTTCTTGGTTCTACCCTACCATAAATAATAAACCTTCCTTTGTAACGCCTTAAAGCTCATTATGTGCTCCAGTCAAACCATTCGTAATTATTAAGTCATCTGATTATGCTTGCCCTTTTGTGCATTTGAGCACCTTGGTGTCAGAGAAGGTATTAAAGCATTTACAAAATAGGTAAATAATTTATTTTCAACATCTGAAAAGAGTTCACTCTGGTCATTTGCTGTTTCATATTGCATATTATTATATGCAATCACTCACCTAAATTACATGATGTTGCCACTTCCCATACGAATGTCTGAATGGCCAATAACATCAGGTTATAAGTAGGACATCTATTTAGTAGCAAATATTCTGGTTTGGACATGAATACCCTGTGCCTGCGTGAATATAGATACTCACAGAATGAAAACTTGTTCTCTGAATACTTGCTAAAACAAAAACCACATCACAGATGCTTGCAAGGAGCCTGAGCATGACTGATAAGAAAGCAATATAAATCTCTGGCACACATTTGCCAACCCCATTCTAAAACATTCAGCTGATTCTAACTATAGATTACTGATTTTCTCCAAAGATCCACCTTTTCATCTTCTGCTAAAAATATCCATTTACACAGACCAGCAAAGAAGCGGCCCAGGATGCCTAAATTTTAATAAATCACAGACATCGATTTAATCTCACATAAATGAAGCTTCCCATAGTCCTTTTAAAATAAACAAGGAGGACACAGAGGCCTGCACATAATCACTAAATTACAAAGAACAGATGTGAAACATTAACAAGGAAATGCTCATGCTGGCAAGGAGAAAACACTATAAAACAGCACGCACTGTACCAAGCCAGATTGGCTTTTAAATGACTCATACTTATGAGATTACAAACAACAAGGAACAAAAATAAAATAGTTCATTTGACTGGGCCTAATACACTTTAGTTACTTTAAATTAACTGCTAATTGTGCCATTTCTTTCTCTCATACTTCTCCTTTTGACATCTTGGTTGAAATGCCTTGATGGAGGGGAAATTACTACAAAACGCACACAATTCACACCTGGGCATTTACCTATTGTAAATTCATTATTAGTCCAAGCATTCCCTTCAAAAAACGCATTCGTTTCTCTGAAAAGAAAGCATCGCTCTTGATTGCCTGTCCAACATGTTACTACACCAAGTATTCATATGATGAATTTTTACCTCAGTTTTTCAAATCAGTTCTCTCAAGTTTTTATTCCATTCACGCCACGCGTTAACAGGCCTATTTCTCACCCTTCACTGAGAGAGAGGGGGAAAAAAAGAACAGGAGTCACTTCTTGCAGTGTTACCAAAGGAGGCTGTTCAATGTACCCCTGAATGCCCAAGCCTTACCAAGTTACTCAGGATAACAGAGATGAAGAACCACCACGCAAGTGCAGGTCGACGAAAGCTAAAATGCAAATGGCAACTGAAATTCAGTGTACTTTTAATTAAGATTTTTTGGCAGTTATGGTATTTTTTTGGAACAGGCTTTTTAACTATGGTGCCGACACTGCCTGCCTCTCTTGTACGCACATGTTTTCTCTTCATACACCTATCCTACAAACACTCCTTCATGTTTCAAGCAACTTTATGGTTTACTGCCAGAGACAATTTAATCGGCTTATCTACTACTGTATGCTGGAAAATGCCATCTTTGCTTGCAAGACTAATTCATGCAAATTCCCCAAGCCCAGATGTACTCTAGCCATTATATCCCATATTCATATGCGAAATTATGTCAAGGAAACTCAGATTCCTTTCCTCTTCTCCTTAAACAATGATCTCAATCAATCTTATGCTTCCAAAAGCCACTAAAATGCCACTACCACCAGCCACTGCTGCTCTATCATCTAACATTGAGTCAGACAACTAGTGTCAGGACCACACTGCTCACACACTTTCTGCTTGGCTTACTTAACAAAAAACTTGTAGTATTCTTGCCTACCTAAACCATCTTGTATTAGCACTGATAACCAGAGAACTTTCTAAACTCAAAAAGTTATTGTAGAAAACATTTCAAATCTAACATGCTGCTGGTAGCTCCCTCCCTTAACCGCCCCTCTCCCACTCTGACTCTCAAACGATAGTGCTTTCAGCAACGCCAACTGCAAAATATGTTTCTTCCCTATCTTGTAGTATTTGCATATATAACAGCTCAGAAAAAAGAAGCTCCATGCACAGGGCAGGGCAAGAGGGAGAGCAGAAGTCAGAAAAGAGTTAGCTGTACTAAAATACTGACCTAGAACTGGTTGCAGCCTCGCACTACAAAAGTAGAAGCTCTGACTTTTGTCAGTATCTTGGCACCAAAGTTACACATACCTTAAGGTTCTGAACCTGAATCCTTAAATACCCCTCAAGTACCAAAAACTTGAAAGCAGTGCATAGTCATAGAAAAAGGATGGAGGTGGTGGGGGGGGACCAAACACGAAAAAACCCAAAAAACTGTGGGTTAAGAAAACACAACACTCAGTGGAAGGAAAAAAAGGGCTCATATATCACTGTTTGGCGAAAGGCCTGCAATCATATGTGCAAGGAGGCAATAAAGCTCCAACCTACGACTGCTGCTAGGGCTGACTCAAACTCTTTGCAAGAATTATTCCAAAAAAAAAGGGAGTATTTTGCTGTAGACAACACGCTGCACCTTACACTTTGGAGCTAAGTAATACTGAGGGATGACAAAGGGCCTCAATGATCCCATGACTTGGGTTGCAAGAAATGAAAAAGAATTTTACCTTTGCATGAACAATATATCACAAGATTCATTGCTGAGCGCATACTAGCTTGATTGTAATCTGGTCACTTCACATTAATAAAGGAACACACATGGTATGGTCAGACTACTGCCTATCTTTCTTCATTATGCCAGTGAGGAAACATGTTTCGCCTCACACAAATAGGACCTTTCTACTTGGTATTTCTCTATCACAAGTACTTTAACATGACAATATTATTTTCTGTGGTTGTTCAAACTACATAAAAATTAATACCTTTACTACTTAGAATCATAGAATCATAGAATCATTAAGGTTGGAAAAGACCTCTAAGATCATCAAGTCCAACCGTCAACCCAACACCACCATGCCCACTAAACCATGTCCCTAAGCGCCTACATCATCTACACGTCTTTTAAAAACTTCCAGGGATGGCGACTCTACCACTTCCCCGGGCAGCCTGTTCCAAGGCCTGACCACTCTTTCAGGAAAGAAGTTTTTCCTAATGTCCAGTCTAAACCTCCCCTGGCGCAACCTGAGGCCATTTCCTCGCGTCCTATCGCTGGTTACTTGGGAGAAGAGACCGACCCCCACCTCGCTACAACCTCCTTTCAGGGAGTTGTAGAGCGCGATGAGGACCGGCCCCAAAACTGAGCCCTGGGGAACACCGCTCGTGACCGGCCGTCAACTGGATTTAACTCCGTTCGCCACAACTCTCTGGGCTCGGCCGTCCAGCCAGTTTTTCACCCAGCGAAGAGTGTACCTGTCTAAACCGTGAGCCGGTAGAGAGGACCCAAGCAAGACCAATTTAAAGAGAATCACAATAACGAAGATGGAGTATGTGGAGTATGTTGGGCAATTTCTGCTGCTCCAACTACTGATGAATGGACCAAATTCTTTTTTTTTTCATATTTCTTAGAGATACCTGTATGCGCACGGTTAAAGCAGTTCTTATTATGACCATCCTGGATTACGTTCTTGATAGCACAGGGCACAGATTTTCTTCCTATTATCCAGTAGGAGGGGGAAAGAGGGAGACAGTAAGTGTCTTAATTTCTTAAGATTTCCATCGGTGGAGAAAGTAGCACATTCTTCAGTAAACTCTGTCAGCAATTATTCAAACATAAATGTTAAAAATTCAGGCTTTATTTGCAATCTGAGTTTCTTTAGCTACAGATCCCATTTAACAGGCCTTCTTATGCCTTCATCTACTAGATTAAAGAGTCCTTTAGCATCACATAATCTAGAAGTACTTATGCAGACAGAAGTTGCATTAAAACACTTCACGTCTTCTTTTCTTTGAACTAAATGCGCAATTCATTTTTCTCTTGCTGCAAATCAAGCATCCTCAAATCACTTCTGCGGTTCTTTCCTACACCAACTCTATTATCTTTTTACAATGTTGATACCCAAAGCAGATTCTCCAGCCTACGAATGATATTACCACTACTTCATATGGAAATACCACCACTTCCGAGTCCAGGCTGATATTGCCCTCTATTTATTATTACTATAATACATATCCATGTAAGTCTGTTCTTAAGGCCACTAGAGAAAATACAGACAAATTTAACTGGTTGCAGCCTTTAGCCTTATTATACAAAGCGTATCAGTCTATTAAAAGATTATTATGTTTCTTACTCGTTGTAAGGAAGAGTGTTGAAGCAGCTAACCTTGCAGAAAGCAGCTGAGAGCTGGAGAAATATTCCCTCTACAAACCTGAGAAAGCAGCAAATGGGAGAGACAGGCTTCAGAAAGTGATCAAAAGGAAAGAGCAGCTGGAAACAAAAGCTGAAGTTAAGTAAAGAAACTGTTTTGTTTATGGTTTAATCACATTTATATTGAAGAATAAGAACCACCATCTCAGAGAGAGCCCAATTATGGCACTTGTGAGAAAGTCCACCAACTTATACTGCAGAAATGCAAACTTGTTCTTCCTAATCCAAATATTTATAGTCATAATCCAATTTTAACAAAGTTGTTAAAATTCATTATTCATGTTCAAATTTCTAAGAAATTTTGATGTAAAATGGCAAGAAAGAATACAAGAAAGCAGCCTCACAGCTGTGGTGAACTTTGAAGCTCAATTTCAATGCCAAGATTTTTATTTTGTTCACGCTAAGGGAGCCCGAGCACTTCACATTTCAGTGCTTATGCATCTAACCTGAAGAAAAATGCAGAGGATCATGGTAGCACCTGTATTATTCAAGGCACATTTTCACTTAGCAGAAATGAACTGCGGCATTAAAATTAAGACTTCATACAGAGATGGTAAATTTCCAAAATCACTCTTTAATCTCTCCCATCCACTTGACCGAAAAAAAAAAAATTAAAAATCACTATTGGAACAGTAGTAACAGAACATTCTACCTGTACAAGGAGAAGAATCCATGTACAAAGACCAGAGAGCAATGGAAAACATTAAGAAAAAAAAAAGAAGTTTTAAAGTGCTCTACACACAAAAAGTTTTCTACAGAAAGGTCTACAGGGCATAATTTTAATGGATCAGAGTATTTATTTTCCCACAGAAGCAGAACAGATATTTACAGTCACTGAGATTCTTCAGCACATTGAAATCATTATGCATCCAGCAAAGCACAAGACGACAGGAACAAGCAGGTATTGTGTTCATTAAGGCCATGCACAAGAGCTCCTTGCAATTCTTTCATAAGGTATAAGAAAGGTAGTGGTTGAGACACCAAATTGTTAACAAATATCCCTTTTTATTATTAGATACCAGGAAGAATTACAAAGTCAGTAATGAAATTACGCAGGCTGAGCCCTAAAGGTGTCATATGAGTTTTCCTGAAGCAGAAAAGAGATGCAAACTTGGTTTTGCTGGAATACACTGTGGTGTTTGAAAGAAAAGGCTCACAAACCACCTGGTAGAGCAAACACTTGCATGATCTACCTGGAAAGTATCCGCAGTAAGGGACATTCACCTTCAGGGAGACTGGAAATCAGTGCAATCAAACTGGCTCAGTTAAGGTCACAGACAAAAATGCTCTGTGGGTCCACTTTATCCATCTCTTCCTGCAGTTTCAGGAAAAAATGAGTGATGTAGCTGATCATGTGAACTTTGAGAGAAGTAACTGCTAATCCCACACACAGCTAGAGGAGCACATGGTACAGATCCTTCAAACTAGTGACACATTTAACATTTGAGAGAGACCGGTCTCTAGAAGTGTTACCCCATCAGCCAACAATATCCATCTCACCAAACGTGGAGCTTAAGCCCAAAATCTGACTTTGCTTCTAGGATACTATTTCCAGAGAGACTAAGGAGTGTCTGATGCACCTCTAGCACAGACAAACAGCACAGGTGATGGACAATACTGTTTCAGATATTAAGAAAAGCACTGTCTTACCCCTTTCAGACGTTTTCAAAGCAGTGATGGGTAAAGCCCTTGAGACAGTCAGGAAGGAGGAACATACATCTATCAGCCCAGGGTCAAGCCTCCCTGGCACAGAAAATCATGTATCCTTCTCAGTGACAAGCTATGAGGCCTAAGAGAAAAATGTTTCAGCAACTATTCCTCCTTTGTCACAGCAGTCTACTTTTTAGAAGTTAACGGTGAGTTTCTTGCTGTTGCTGGAATATGTGAAATAATCACAGTTACCCTTTGCCAAGGGCCATTTTCATAATCTGAAACACAGCCTTCTTGTGAATTAGGTGGTAATTAGATTCTTCTTTGCTTATTTATGTTCTTCTCTATTTATGTTAGAACATTAACAGCATGAGTAATTCAATGGCCTTTGAACAGTGGAGTCAGACAGAATAAGAGGACTAACAGATAGAAGTTATTAATAGGTAGACTAGACTGACACATTTCAGCTCCAGGACAAGGTTATTCTTAGATCAAGTCTGTGCACCCCCAAATGATACACCAGCCGAGCATCTGTGACAAGCATCATACTGGGGGGCAAGAAAGAGAGCATGAAGCTTTTAATGTTTGCACTTGACCAGTAATAATATTGATTCTTGTATAACGAGAGGCAGAAGCAGCCTTTTACTCACACAGAGCCCATGCTGGGTGGGTAACAGACAGCTGGCCTTAGAGCTCCAGATACGAGCTGCCCCTTCAGTATCTTTTTGCTGTCTAACAATAATTGAAGAGACCAAAATCTCCCCTGCCCCAAGCAGGCTCTGGCTAGGAACAAGTCAAAATTTCCATAAAGTCTATTGCTTGCAGTGATACAAAGCGTTATTTTCTTCCTTCACCTGGAGAAAAAAAGGAAAGGATGTAGGCTACCTGTGCTACTACTCGCTGCTTGGCTCTGCCGCTGATCAACCAGGCATCTACACACAGACATGAGTTCCCCGCGTCCCTTCATCCACTGTATTACTCCCTTGCCATTTTGTGGCTAATTTAAGCACCGTGAAGGTTCTTAAGCTACGTGTTTCTCAGTAATCTTCCTCAAGAAAAGTCTCAGAAGATGGACAGAATACGTGAAGAACAGAATTTGACAGTGGGCAAGTATTTATAATACAAATGCCAGGCAATTTGTAATTACAATATATATACTGGGCAAGTATTTATATCCCAGTAATCAATGCTGCAGCAAATTCTGCTCAGCTGAACAGCATGTGTCTATCTGCCAGATCAAACGTGGATCCCAGTCACAGCACTGATCTTGTTCACTCACCACTAAGAGATATATATTAAGGAGGAAAGTGTTCTATATTCTCTATGTCCTGGTTATTTCTCTTCTGATAAGAAGGATGCTCATGCTAGATAGCAATCAAAATAGGTTCAAGATTCCTAAACAAAACTGAAAAGGTGACAAAAGTATTTAACCAAAATTAAGAAACAGCAGAATTAACACCGAGGAAGAGAAGACTAAAGCACACTTCCCTTTATTTCTACAAACGGGAGCACAGAGAAGCACATAACTTGTGATGATATTTGCTAATAAAAAAAAGTTTATTCTTTGCTACAATCCTGCTACAGCTCACTGCTATATACCCAAAACAGAGTAATTTTTTCCTAATCAGTATTACTTTTCAGAACTGAGGAACAGGTCCCCAGCAAGTATAAAACAATAACTGAGGATCTGTTTCTGCGCTTTACCCCAGGTTTGGACAGAATAAAGGCAGTGTCACTATATTCTTCCTTTCTGGCTACCTTATCCAGTCTTTGCCACCTAGGATCTGTCAAAAGCAACATATAGTTTAAGAGACCGAAGATACCTCTTAACATGTCTTTAAAAAAAAATTAAACAAAACTATCTCACTTTGTGCAAATCAGGCCCTCTACAGCTGTGCCTGCAAACCAGCAATCACTTTATCTTGTTTGAAAAATGAGGTAACTGGAAGCAACTGGAGCCGGGGGGCAGTCACAGGGCTGCCCCAGCGCCTCGGGCCAGGTGCTGGAGGGCTCCGCAGCACGTGTGCCTGCCTGCGTGTTGGCGTGTGCAAGGGGTCCGCACCAGCAGCAGGGTGGGGCTGCGGGCCTCGGCGGCTCATACGACTGTGTCAGCAACTGGGGAGACTGGGATCCAGGGCCAGTTACCGGCTAGACCAAGTGTCTCAGGCCAGCTATCAGAGGGTACGGATTTCCCACTAAGGGTCCTTCACCCTGACCAGCCAGAGCAGCTGGGATTTCCTGCAGCCGCCTTCGAACCCAGAAGCCGCTTTCATTTCCACCTGCGGCACTGCCTGTACGCGTGTTACTTCCCAGCGAACCCGTGCAGAGACCACTCGTCTCCCCTCGGTGTTTCCTCTCAATTTCATCAAAGAAAGGATGAAATACTGTAACTTGACCTCACCGCACTTCTCAGCCTGCCAGTATGAGAACCATACAGACGAGAAGCAAAGCCTGATACAGTCTGTGCATTTTTACCCCAGTAAGTGGCAGTGGCAAATACAGCAGCCAAAAAAGTCCCTTGGGCAAAACGATGGGTGTATTTGACATGCCAATTGATCAAATACAGCAAAATAAACCTAAAGAACTACAAAGTTTGAAATTGTCTATCTGGTAGTTCTTTTCCTCCTTTGCTGTTATGCATCTTCTTTCCTTCAGTGGAGAAGATAACATCCTTGCCGCAGAATGTTTTTATTAGAAACTTTCTAACTACTTCCATTGAAGGTTATTTTAAAATATGTTAATACCACAGTATCTCCCTTACTTCAATTAAAAAGTTTATTTCGTAAGCTATTCACAGGTCCCACTACATCTGGACTGATTCCCTGATTTCAGAACAAGGCCTTCAAACTGCCTTGGCAAGCCTAAATAATACTAGTAATAATAATAATAATAAACCCTTCCATCCTGAATACTGTGAACCAGTGAGAAGTAGTTTCAAATATTTAATATTTGCTGGAAAAATTTTCCCCAAAGTTCATTAACAAAATGTTAATCACGACATAATACTTTGCAATATCAGCTATTAATAAAAATAAATTATGTTTACATCAGGAACTAGCTTTAGTATAATGTTCTAAAAATACACATGCAACTCCCAACTACTTTCAGCACAGGACTTCATAATTTTGTTGTGGGGGTGGGACTTTGTGGGGTTTGGTTTGTTGTTGTTGGTTGGGGGTTTTGGGTTGGCTGGGGTTTTTTAAGCTTAAAACGGGCACATGGATATCCCCACTTTTAGAAAGCATAGAGTCCATCTGATGGATTCGGTAATTCTAAGGCTATTGGAAACTCTTTGAAATGAACAATTTTCACAGACTGATCTGAATTTAGTTAGGATAGCGATTACAGAAATTGTATGCATTTTAGAATTAAATTCAAAGTGCCTGTCTCTGAGAAAAAGCTACGATCTAAACCAGCTCTGTGTCTCATAATGTTATGTATACACAGTTTTCATTCTTTAAAATTATTCTTCTTTGCTAAAGTGGACACATATTTGAAAATTAAACACACCTGCAAAGACTACCATAAAAAAAAACCTGTTCAGTGTTCATTCCAACCTCACAAAATGTTTCAAGACTTCCTATTTGTGAGAGGCTTCCAGGAAAAGATCTTTACCCTACACCTTGCTAATCAGCAAATTAAAATACTTCTTTATGAGGTATTTTCATTACTAGGACGTAAGATTTCTTTAGCTGGGCATCTCTCCAAACTTACTGAATTAGTCTCAGCGGTGAAAAGTTGAACAGAATATTCATGGTCGTACAGGTTGATAACAACAGAAAATTTCAGACCATTAATATATTTAAATTTACCTCTAATTTTTGAAGTCACTTCAAGCAACAGTGATAGCACATCTGAGAACAAAGAGTTGGAAGACAACATTCCTCTTGGTATCATAACTATTGACCAGCAGCAGGACGTTACACCAGCAGACAAGTCTGCCGTGTAGTTGGGGTAAGGTTTACCTCGGGCCAAGTCCAGCTCCCATCCACCTTTCTCCTGCGCTGGCCAGGCAACAACGTCCTCTACTCGCTGGATCATCTTCAACTCCACTGCAGAAATACGTACCTGCAGCCCTCCCTGGACACACTGTTGGGTTTCAAACAGTGTTTGTGGAGTGGTTATTCCCCACCACACTGGTGAAATGGAGCTTTCCCTGACATCTGAAAGACACAGAGCTTTAAGACAGGCTAATTCGCTTCACTTCTGAAGGCGCAGACAGCATTTGGTTGAAGAACCATCTTAAACTGTGTCAGGTCTAAATGATCTGGCTTCTGCACACAACAGCGCAACTAAATTACTGCAGCTCCAAGATTAATTTTTACATGCCATTATTAATAGCGAGCAATGCTGATAGTTGCTCATTGTAGCCTTTGCGGAAAATTTCTCTTGGGCAGGAACTCCAGACATTGCTGAAAAATCTGAAACACTGCACACAACATGAAAATATTGAACTTGCCTCTCCTTCTGCAAACAGACTGAAAGGAATTATCAAGGCTCCACTGGTGACAAACAATACGCAATTGTTGCAATACACAATGCCACAGGATACCAGATAGTAACAACAGAAGAAGAAATCTGCTGCTTGCTTTCATTACTTGAAGACTAGTCGCTGAAGAGAGAAAGTGCTGAGAATTTTAGGACATGGGTTTGTCCACATTGGAACTTTTCATTAAAATAAATGAGAACCCAGAATGGATAAGACAATGAGGAAGCCAACAGAGCCATCACCTAAACATGGTTCTCCGACAGCACACTCCAGGAAAGCTAACCAGATAGAAGTAAGGCTATGGACATTAAAAAAACCACAAAAAAAAAGAGACACCACAGGCTTTTGACTTGACTAAGGCTGGCAGCAAACAATAGAAGAGCACAGAGCACCACCATCTAAATTTGCTGCAAAACTGCCCCATTGTTAAATTCAGAAAATAAAATGTATTATTTACTATAGAAAAATGTGACCTTAAGTGCCCTAGGTGATTACTCAAGGGGCGGGGGGGGAAAGGGGGGGAAGTAGTTAAAGGCTGCTCCAGAAGCAGATCTGTCATTCACTACATACTGCTCTCTAAAATTCTTTCTGGCTGAAAATTCCTATAAAAATGATCTGACATGATTTTTTTGTCACTTATCATTACAAGAAAATAACTTCATTTTTCAGATATGCTAGAACAATTTTTCCTATCTTTGTTGCAACATCCACAGATTCAGTAAATGGAAATTTTCAGCAGCATGCATTCAGCATAAAAAGCAAAATCATCCAATAAAACCAGACATCTAATGATGAAAATTGTGTAGTATTAATTCCTCTGTGCAAAGGTGTGAAAAAGACTTTTGCCAATAAAAATGGCTAAACTGAACAACCAGCAATCAAAATTTTGTGGACTAACAGATGTCTAACAGATCATAAAAATCAGAGATGTACTTTATTACCATTGAAACCGTTAATGCTTGAAGAGACACGATGCTCTCACAAGAAAGGATCCTTCCCAAACGTGCTTAGGGAATGCTTGTTTAGATAATGATGGAGATTAAAAGCCCATCTCCCTCACTGCAATCAAAAAATCCCACTGCCTGGGACACGGGCAAGCCGTTAGGAAGAAGCATAACATTATCTCCTGGAGGCGATTACAGCGGGTACAGCTACAGGGGCAGTAAAGACTTCCATGGTTGCGCATTTATGACCTGTGAAGTTGGAATTAACTTGATGTCCTATGGAAACATTTATATGAACCTCCCTGGTTTAACACAGCAGTTAAAATACAGAACTTACACTGGCCAAAAGAATAAATTACACTTGTTAACTTCGCCTTTGGGATTCGTAAGATCAGGCACACGTTTTGAGCCTGTTTCTTCTCCAGTGAAGAACAGTTCTTGCAGCAGCAGATCAAGGGAGGGAGAGAGATCCGTGATCCACTGCCAAGTTAATTAAGCTTGAGATCCACAGGCAGAGGAAAAAAGATAGCATAAATACTTTATTTCAATGTTTGTACTTATAAGCAAAGATAACTAGCAATTTACCAAGCAGAGACTAATGGGATGTAAGCCACCAGTTTAGATCAGTGGTTCTGATGCAGCGGTACTGCAGCACCTTTTTTCCTTCTCTTAACTGTTTACTGAAGAAAGAGCAGCAACCGTGAGGTCGTCGAACTGACTCCCAGTCAGGTACTTCTGGCTACAGAAATCACCCTGTTAACCTGACTCTGCATGTCTGCAGGCTTCCTTCTGTACATGGGTCATGCACACAAAGGAGATTTTGAACCATTCACAAATGGAGCTGTGAGCAGCTCTATTCGGCACCACAGCACTTGCGATAAGGACCCTTCTTTGGCTTCCCCCCCCCCGCTTCCCTGTTCAGGGAGAGTATGTAACTGTACCCAGAACAGACTGAGAAAGCAACTGCAACCTACACACGAACGACGCTTTTATACACATGCACGTAGTCTTAAAATGAAAGGATGAGACAGAGACTTATCTTTTCCCTCCCTCTCTGAAGCCTTGAGGACATCATCAAGTGGAAATAATTCAGGAGAGGACAAAAAAATGAAGGGGTGATTTCTTAAAATGGGGACAGTTACCGAACATGAAAACACCTTTCAAAGAGCTAACCAAGGAACAGTCCAGAAGCCCAAGTGTTTCTGCATTTACTGCTGTAGTGTGCCTCTGGCCTGGTACTCTGCTTTCTGTATGGGGGACCCATTTCCCTTTCTAAACAGATCGTACTGAAAAAACACACGTTAAACTTGTGTCTGCAACCCAACAGAACCTGGAAGGTGTAGCCTAATAAACTATGATTTTGCCATTGCTGGTAGACATCAGAAACTTCTGATGGGTGGGTTTCAGGACTTGGCAAAATAAGGGACTGATATTCACACTAAGGAGAAGATTTTTCCTAGAGCATTTAGCATGAAATTTGACAATGAGTAACATGACACCAAACCAGCTGCATGTGTAAGAGTGAAAACAGTCAAGGATTGAAAGTTAAAATCAGCTGGGACTCCAATAACATCATCCTTTACCCAGACGCCTTTTCTCATAAAACTCGGTAAATCAATTTTTGAAATTTCTACCTTTCTGTCAATTCTGGTTGGAACTGTTCAACGTATTCAAAACCTGTTAGTGCAAGGGAGAGAAATGAAAACAGCTAAGTGCACACAAGAGGCTGAATGATCACATAAGCCTTATTTCCACAGATAAACTAAACTAGAAATGCATGAGGGAAGAAAAACAGAAAGCCCACAGGGGAAAGAAATTGGACAGAAAGCATCTTACTACATCAAGTTTTGTTGTGAATCAAGTGAGCACAAGTCCTGTTGAAGCCTGAGACATATGCTATATACTTATTTGAAATTGAGTCTATACATCGTAAAGAATATATTTGAATGTTGTGTTTTGCCACTCTAAGAAAAAAAAAAAATTGCCTTTTTCTGGGTTCAGATCCCAATAAACCGACATTATTAACTGTCAAGTTACATCAATTATATAGTAAAATAAAAAAAATTAAAAAAAAAAAAAATCGGAAGTTTGACAAAATTAGATTAGATTTTTATGCCTCAGCAATTACCTGAATGCTCAACTGACAATTTTTCTGAAGTTTTATTGTCCAAATTTTCATGTCAAATAACCTATGACATGAAACTGAGGATTCAAGAGAAAAACGCAAGGTAAAAATAATTGCATGACTTAGTATAATGCTAAGCACATCAGTACAGCAACAACAAGCAGTAGTCAGACTTTCTCTCTCCAGCCAAAACAAATTATCTCCTTTTTCGGCTCTCAAGAGGAAGACAAACTCCTCTTTCAGAAGCAGAAAGAATTTGTTGCTGCCACACACAAACTAATGGGTCACCTTCAGCCTGCTACAGCTTCCCAACATGCTGAAGCCACAAAGGAGGGAGAGTCCAATGAGAAATGAGACTTCACAGGCAAAGTACTGATTCCCTGAACTATGGGCTACATGCAAAATATATTTAACAAAGATACATATTTATTTACACAAATACAAAGCTTGTTACTTAAAGATGCCAAATCACAGCTAGGAAACACTGGGATATATGGGAAGTAGCCACAGATTGCCGGGAGTCAGAGGAGCTTTCACTTTCAAGAAATTCATCAACTTACCTTATCATGAGCAGCCCCCTGCTGCAGAGGGTGAAAAGAAATATGAAGTATTGGAAATTAAAAAAAAAAAAAAGTATTATTAAATCCTAAAAGTAATAACGGCTAACTTTTTTTTAATTGAGACAAATGCCTCCCTTCCTCAGCCCCCAACAAAAAAAAACCCAAAAACAAAACCCAAAAAAAACCCCCAAAAAACCCACCACACAACAACGAACAACCCTCAAAACATTCAGATTGAAGGAAAAAAGAAAAAGAAAACAAAAGGGAAACCACCCCTGAATTTCTTAATCATGGATCTTTTCCATAGACCGCAGGAGAAATGGCACGAAATGTAACAATGCTTTTTGCTGTTCCTTTATTTTCCCCCTTCTTCGTGCTTCACTAAGTATGTACACACACCATGTTTCATTAAAAAAAACCCCAACCATAAAACCTGCTGAGTTTCCAGGAGCTTTTTATACTACAATCTTACTGGTTTCTGCAATACTTTGTATAAAAAGGACCATAGTTTATGAAAAAGGCCCCTAGGGGTTACTACTATGACTCATACTGTCTACTCCTTAACAATAATAATAATAATGATGATGATAGCAACAACAACAAGCAGCAGCTTTAAACATCTCTGTCTACAAATAATGAGGAAAGCCTACCAGCCCTCTTCAAGAGCAGGTAATAAGCAAACCAGGTGGAAAAATGAGACTTGTAAAAGAGACGAAACACACTTCCAGAAGTTTCCTTCTGACAGACAAGATATCAGTTTAGCAAACAGGTTCTGAAATGTATTTTTAAAAATATGCCACTGAAATAACAAATAATTGATAGTATCTGCCTACATATAAATATCCTATTAACATATTTAACAAAGAGGAAACAAAAAAGCAGGGCACCTATTTTTTCATCCAGGAAAAATTGTTAGGATGATAAAAACCAGAGAAGGTGGCATGTAAGTTTATGTAGGGGTTAACCCTGATGCTGATCGAAGACTGAACAAGAGAGACCGTCATTCAAAATGCCACGGTAGCCAAAATTTATCTGAAGTCTTTTAGAGGGCTGGTAAGACAGTATCAAAATGTCAGCAATGGATCAGGCAAATGCAGCAAAGCCATCTGTAAGAATCACCAGGAGGGAAAGGGTTTGTGTTGGGTTTCTACAGCAGAGATGGTGATGAGCATTTAATCAGGTTTTATACCCTTTTCCAAAGTAAAGCTGTAAACATTCTGGACCCTTCTGGTCTCTCCCTTTGACATGTTACGTTGCTAAAATCTGGATGATAATACATATTCTTCTAAAACACAGGCAGATTTGGAATATCGCAAACTGAGATTTATTTAAAAAAAAAAAAGTCCAAGTGCTTCAGCAGCTTAAGTTACAATACTCCAAAATGCATACATTCATCGAATGAGAGAGCTGCCAAACAGTCTTTAAGCCTAATTAAAGAAACGCTACCATGCCAGGAAGTTCCCTGTCTTTCCTGAGACTAAAATACCGGCTAGTCCTCTACACAGCCTCACCTGGGTTTTATTACCCTGTACTCTGCAAGTACAAAACATCTTGCTCTCCTTTACTAATGCGAACCCCCTTCACTTGCCCTAGGGCTAACAGTACCCCCTTCACTTGCCCTCGGGCTAACAGTACCACTGCAGTGGCTCACCGGCCCTTGCAGAAACGCAGCTCCCGGGGCCCTGGCTGCTGCCCTCCGCTCCTCCTAACGCCACGGGGCAAACAGCCCAGGCAGGCAGGTGCCCGCGTTGCATGTTCCCTTACCCACCTGCGATTATCAGAGTTCATGACTACTAGTGGAAACAAACTATGGAGCAAAGCTTTGTAGTTAAGTTTTATCAGGCAAATCTGTTTTTTTTTCCTTAATGTTCAGAGTATGAATCTACTAGGGCAGAAGAATGTATTTAATTATATATTGCTGAGGGATACATACCAATTCGGGGTAGTGTGGGTCTCTCAGGCTGTGATCGCCTAGTTCTCCCTCAGGAAAATCTCCATTTATAGGTGAGGTTAAACAGCAAACTTAGCATAGTGGACAGAAAAAAAAATAGTAACTAGTAATCCTTTCCCCAATCTAGAAAACTGTTTCCAATACTGGTATCAGAACCCTAGATCCAATACCAAGAACTGAAAACTAGTACATCAGATTTTTCTCTGGAGGAACTGGACAGCAGCTTTACTAATCTGATTAGAAACTAACTTTTAAGAGTAGTTTAAGCCCTTCAGACAGCAAAGGATATCTGAAAAATTGGGGACTTTTTGGGGACTCAATTATCTTTTAACCTCAACTTTCACATACTTATTCCAAGACAGTTCTTTGGGACACCCGTGCTGTCAGACCTTTGGGAGCGCTTATCCTCCCACTTAAAGAATGTGGCTTTTCTTTGGCTCTGTGAACTTTTTAATTTTCTAAAGTACAATATTTTTCTCCTCTATATTGCCCTTCAGACTTTTTAAAATAGAAACAAGAAAAGATATAAATACATATGGTAAGTATAGGAATGATTTTGTATAAGACACTTTTCCTAGATACAATCTTTTATCTTAACGTATTAAACTGTCTACAGAACAACCCGGGGCTCTCGGATCAGAAGGCTCCCTTCATGGCACCCCTCCAACAAAAACAACAGAGCTTCAGCTCCCCTCCCTGTCTTGTCCAAGGCTTGAATAAACAACAGGGGAAGAGCTTGGGCCACCAGACCTGCCTGCGGCTGTTCCAGAGTGGAAGTTAAGAGGAGGAATACCAACAACCCTTAGAGGCAGTCCTGGGCCTGAAAAGGCCTGTGGGGAAGGGTCTGGAAACCAATAGGGAGAGCAAAATCATTCGCACTGCAAGAATATGGAGGAAAATTTCCAAATCAGCAGTGATTTCGAGGAGGAAAAAAAAATGAATTGATTTTGGGAGAGTTCTGGCTTGGTTGTAACAGAGGCACAAGGAAAAGATCGACCAATGCTTTCTCTCTATGGACTCTGCCAGGAAATTCCTTCTTTCCTCTCATGAAGGGGGTGAGGACCCCCACCATTAACACACCCAAATTCACTCAAACAACATTCCTATCACTCACTCTGAACAGTTAAACAGGGTGCAACACCCAGAGGAGAGTGCACAAACTCCCCAGCGAGCTTAGTGTCAAGATTTCACTGAAGCACATTGTATCTCCTGAAGTCGAGAGCTGCCACTCCTACTATAAAAATGTTTGCAGACTCTGTGTTTTCTCCCACCCCCTCCCAATAACTTCGAAGATTCATTTTAGGCAACAAAGTGGCCCGAGTTTAATTCTTGCTTAGTAACTTCATTTTCACGGTCTTCTTTCTGCACAAGCTGACTAAAATTCCACCCTGAAGATCTCCTGCCCTTCCCCAATAGCCGTGTCTCTAACCTTTGAGAGACAGGTTTCTGGACCAGTATAGAGCTCAAGAGATTAATTTGCTCTCGCTAGGCTCCAGTAAAAGCTTTTAGGTACAAACCCATAATGTTTCTTTCTTGACATCGTTTCTTTCTTGACATGCATGGCATCCTGGTCCGAACATGCATTACAGCCTAGATTCCTCCCACCTCCGTTCAATTTGAAATAAATTGCAAAGCATACAGTCTGAGAACGTCCTTTACTTTTTTACAATGGAGAAAAACCCTGCTATTTTAATTTAAGGGGTTGTTTCCTTTCTGCTGGCATGTTTTAGGACTCCAGGGATGCATAGAACTTACTCCTGATTTCAGCTATGGTACCAGTGTCTGGCAAGGTAGTGTTTTCATTCAATGCATGGTTACAACCTGCTCTTCCTGGGTTTTTTTCCTTATTTGAAGTTAATAAGGGAGCATTCTGTGGTCACTTGACAAACATATTTATTTTAAGGTTTGCATTTATTTTTTTGGTAGTTTCCTTTTTTAACTTATGACAAGGGCTTAGCTATCACAACACCTTCTTACCCCTTTTTGATTCATATTTTCTTTAAAGATCATTGACGATACATTTATAGGCAAAAACACTGTGTCAATACTACTAACAGTTAAAGGATGAGGGTGGGGAGAAAAAACGTACAGTTTTTAGCTGTTTTACATTACAGGGCTGCAGTTGGAATTTGCCAATCAAAAATGGACTGTGTTGTGCCTGCGGCTGCAATTCTAAGGCAAACTGAGTAAAGGAAGCGATTTTACTTTCAGATAAAGATTCACACACTTCTTTTTTCCTTTCCTTAGTAAGGACACTCTCTTGTAAAGCACTATACTTTTTATTTTCTTTTTTGTTTGTTTTAAAAAAAGATGAAAAGACTAGGAAACCCAATGGACTTTACTCTTCAGTTCAAGAAGTGTTGGTAAGCTGTGGTTTTCATGACAACACATATTACATCAGCATTAAAAAAAAAAACCAACAATTTCCTCACAGCAACTTCCTCAGCAATGACCAACACAATAAAACCATTATTTTCAAACTCATACTCTTCAGAGTCCCCAATTTTGCACTGTGAAAAAAAATTTCAAGCTTCTAAATAAAGCGTGTAGTATGAAAAGAAGATTTGATTGTGAAAGACCCCTCTGCATTTAAGCATTGCTGTGATAGTGTAAAAAGCAAAAGGATCAGATTGCAGATAACATCTCTGTGTTTAAATAATTTATTTTCTTGCCATGTACTCTTTTAAGTCAATGTCAAACACAGAAAAAGGCAAAAGAAACTGGTGTAGCAGCTTACTGTACTTACTCAAGCATAAATGTCACTGCTACACAGACCTTGTATTATCAGCTCGACTATTAAGGTTAGCAATTACAACTCTATAACTGAGACCAAAAATGTTCATCTGGACCAGTATCTGCTAGTAAACCTAATCAACGCTGAAGACCTCTTTCTACAAATATTCAACACATGCTGCTCCCCCTGAATTCAATTTCTCTACTTGCCAACAGCTTTCCTACTGTTTGTCTTGCAGCATTGAAAAAGGGATGCAGATGTCTCATTATCATATCTAAATTTCTAAATTTTTGCACCTTCAAAACATACAATGTCTGGAGCCATTATTCTTCTTTTAAAAATAAGATAATTCAAAGTATTTCAAAAGAGTTATACCCTCAAAATTAGTCAGTCAAGTAACGCTGGAAAGATCCATTATATTATTCTTAATTATAATCTTAAACATGTTTGACAGCTTTCCCAAAAAAATAGGTAAACCTACCTGGGGTTTGAAAAGGCTGCCAATATCAGAATCCCTCTAGGCTTAGGGAGAAGGAGCAGGTGTGAGAACTGGTCTGAAAAAAAATTCATACAGATAAAAACCTACGGAGCAAATGGACAACATGAGTAACAAGTGAGCGGGAGCAGATGCCGTTCACCTGAGAATTGTAAAAGAACTTGGAGACAGAAAAGCTGGATTACAAACCAGGAGTTAAACCGCTCGCTTCAAACCAGCCTCCGGATGCACCGACAGGAGAGAATTAACAAGAGGCTAGTGTATTTAAAAAAGCATTCAATGGAGAGGGTGGGAAAGTACAGATGAGCAGGTCTGACCTGAGGTTAGGCAAACTAGCAGAAACTGTTGCAAAGAGCAGAAACAGCAGGGAGATGAAAAACTACGACATATGGGGAAGAGTCAACACAGCTTCTATAAGGTGAAGATGCATCTCAAATCTCCTGGAGTTTCTTGAAAACAAGGAGGTTCCTGAAACATGGTGGTTGAGAGTCTACTTCATTCTTCTAAAGGTTTCAGCAAGGTCTTCCAGCAAGACTCCTACAAAAACTGTGCTACTATAAATACGAGGAAAGGCCCCTGCCCATCTCACCAAACAACTTGGTTAGCAACGAGAAAAATAAAAGGTAGGAATAAGTGGCCATCAGGGTATCTCAGGATCTGTGCTCAGGTTTGTGCCATGCAACACGTTGCTAAGATAACCCGGAAAGGGAGTGGGATGGTGAGATGACAAAGTCTGCACCCAAACAAAGTTTGAGTTTATACGTGCTTGGAGCTGAACCACAGAAAATACCCTCTAGTTTCTACTCAACCCTTCAAAGATATCAGCAATAGGGAAAATTATTGGATGGCTGTGGCAGGTTGACAGTGGCACTGGCATATGATGGAAGGGGAGAGGAGCACCCATTTGGTGAAAAAACATTCAAAGTTTCAACTGTTTTTCTCAGCAAATCTTTCAGCTTTACTCGCTGTCAGATTTTCATGCTGTTATATCCATGGAACCTAAAATCCATCCCTAACTAGCTGCAGAAACAGTTAGCTGAATGATAAGAATAAGACTGTCATATACTAAGTAAAATCTCAGAAAAATAGTTCGGATTTTATAACGGAGAACTGCATTAATAACCTCTAGCCCAGTGAGATTTAAAAAATTAATCCTTTTCAAATAAAATGTCACTATCTACCTCCAAATAGAGTATTTTTTTAGCTTCAATAGCCTATTTGAAGGAGAATTCAAAAAGCACTTCCACTTAATGCATCTGTTAATAGTGAGAATGTTTCACTTTAACTCGATACAGAAAAAAACCCTATAAAGTTAATACAAAATCTTGGGTGCTCTACTATTTCTAAAATGCAAGTATCCTGTCCTTATTTTTAAGTTGCAAGGGAGTTAGCTTGCCATTTTGAAAGCTAGCCTAAGGAATCAGGCCATAAGATCCAACAGCATTTGTTGTGCAACTATCAGATTTAGGTTCGAAGCTAACAGCAAGCTGACAAGGCTCAAAATACATTTTACAGACCGAAAGAAATTATTTGTTTTATTCTCCTCTTACAATGAATTCAAGGCAAAAGTTTTCCTTCAAGATAAGGCTACCCACCGCCTCTCTGGAATACTGGATTTTTGCTGCCAAAATTCAAGACCTAGCATCAGAATAAAAACCATTTGTACTTTTGGCTTTATTTTGCAGTTTTACATTCTACAGCCTTTATTAAAATACTAACAATCAAAAAAAAGAAAGACTATTTGCTAGTAAGCAACGCTGTTCAAGATTTGTACCTTCACACAGCAGATGCATATGTGCCCTGCCATGCAAGACCAGGAACATTACCGTCCTGTATCCATTTAGGTCGCATGTGTGCTGCTCAGCAGAAACATATATACCCTCTCCTTTGGCTTAACCATCAGCTTTCACTTGGTAGACTACATATCTTCTTGTCTTCAGAAGGGAAGAAGACTATCATACAGCCAAAGCAAGTTAACCTCCATTACCTACTTCCTCTGAAAACATCCCTTTTTCCTGCCCTCTTTGCCTTGGGAGACTCCGACTTCCTCTAGGAAAACAAACCAAGTATCTCTTACATTCCAGAAAAAGCACTCCATCAGTGATAAAATCATGGCATTACATTAGCATTTGTGTTTTGTAGTAACTCTTTCTTTTATAATCCTGCAAGCATGTTACATACCATTATCACAGTCAGTTCCTGTAAAAACTGCTCCAGCCCATATGGCCAAAAGAAACCCACGCCTAAACACACCTAATGCCAAGCCCTTCCAGGCTAAAAGGCAATACGAACTAAACACACTGCGCAACGCTGATCATAGTATAGGATGCTACAGCTAATCAGAATAATATTAGCAAATTTTACAAGTATATAAATACAAATTTCCACCGCTATAAAATAAAAAAGCTGAACCTTATTTGCACCTTTACCAAATGCCTAAACTCCATCAAAAAGAGGCTGGTATGATTTTTTCATTTATGATAAGTTAACCCAAAGATAACGCAGAATAATGCAGAGGTAAAATACTAACAGAGCAGCAATAAGATACTGATAACAACGCTCTCAGACTCTAGTGTCAACTAATGTTCGCAACTCCGTCCTGCTGACATGCAGCAGCACAAACACCCTAACCTCACAGGATACTTGAGAATAAAATGCTGATCTTAAAGATAAGTCAAATTGCACCTAGAACAAAAGCACTCTAAATGAAGGACTGCCAATACAACCTGCAGAGACTCAATTCTGACCTGCAGCCTTTCCTCTCTATTCTAATTGTGAAACTTCGCTTTTAGGTTATAAATCCATTCCTAATCCTATCCCCAGCAAGAGAAAAATGGGATGCACAAGAAGTGGAGTGCCTGGTTCCATGCTTATGGCAATCAGAGTAAAATAAACATGTAAGCTAAGCTGTTTTGAAAAAAAGAAAGAAAATAGTAAGCCGCAATACATCCCCCGCCCCGCAACTTGTATCAAAAAGTAAATAATGTGAATCCCAGTATTAACCGATGAAGAACTTGCTATAAGCAAGCACTTAGGCACCCTCACTAGAGAACGCTTGAAGAGTACAAGAAACGTATTTTAACCCAACTGTATAAAACCTGACATCACAAAATCTGATACCCCAACTGCTTAACTCAATGTTCCTGTCCATAGGTCTCACATTAAGCTTTCACTCCTAGCCTGTATTTTGTTCTGAGACTTTAGATTATTTAGCGTCTGGAATGTTTAGCAGAAAGAAACAGGAGGAGGAAAAAGTTGCACACTTGCAAAGCTAGGGAACACTTTATAGCGGTATTTTCATGCGAGTCTACTTCAGACAGAACTTTATACCTACTGCAGTTTATCTGAGTCTTTCAACCTCAGATGCATGATTTAGCCATTTTAAAGCAAACCCAAATAATCAGCAGATCAAGAAAAGCTTTTCATATAAACACAAATAATGATGCTGCTGTTTCAGATACAGCTGCACTGTCAGTTAATCCAGTACATGTTGCTTAGAGGCAATGAACCCAATCATGCCTTTCAGTTCCTGGCTCAACAAGTCATTAAAATTAGATAAAATCCTCCCTTGTGTCTTTAAACACAGGACTGAGATGGAGAAGCTTGTTCCATCATTGTTGTTTTACTTTTGGAGTGAATCAATTCCAGCACGTCTGCGATAGGAAGCATGATCTCCATCAAAGTCATCTTGCCATACCACTCATCATCATGTTAAGTGATGCAATTGCAAGAAAATAAATTCAGTTAGCATCTTTTAGATTACATCTTCCAGTAATATAGGCACTCAACCCATCACGTTCTTCAGATATGTTTATCTTAAAGTATACATTAGTATCTTCTCTTGAAGTATGTATTTTCTAATAAGTTTTCTAATAAATCAATACCTCTTTGCACATATTAAAATGTACTGCTCCTATCATCTAGACTGGTCTGATTGAGAAAAATAGATTGCTATGCAGGTGAAACACATCACAGCACAAATGAAATTCTTAAGAACTACAGTTTAAGTTCATTATACAGCATTTGACTTGCAAAACTCTGACTATCCTTTCTTTCTTCAATTAATTCTGGATTACACGCTATCAAGAGTGTAAAACCCTTTTGTTCACAAAATCAGGATGCACTAAGAGAACATTCCAGTGTATTTAATTCCTGCTTCAGCAATTACCATATATTAAATAAATCCAAGAAGCAGTTATGTTTCTCATCACAAATCGTTCAGACACCAGCTTGTCACGCTCCCATTTCTGCGCATTCTTCTCCCTTTTTTCCTTGCAATTTTGCTCATACAATACGGTGGTCCAGAAATTTAATAAATTTAGTTTTGTTTTACTGCTGTATAAAGATACATAAGAGTAGTCTGACTAGATTTATTTTACTTTTTAGGATTCTGTACCTTCAGTGAAAGCCTATTGGTGAATGAAAGAAGAAGTAGCCTACAACAATGGAATCTTGAGTAGCCTACAAGAATATGAGAAAAAGGAAGAAAAACAGAGAAACTGCACTGAAGTGCGTAAGAGATGAAGGAAAACACCCGACTAACAAATAGACATCTCACACATCATCTGACATTTTAATATGCAAATGACAATACTGCCAAGAAATAAGAACAACGGGACAAAGGAGTACAACTGTACCATAGGCAGGGACAGCTTATTTAGAAAGCACAGGCAGCAACACACGCTGCCAGGTGTCACAAGGAAGGCGCATTTGTTTGTAGCAGGAAAACACAACAGAATTACCGTCTAGGCAGGACCTGAGAGTAATTACAGTTTTAAACAGCTTTTAAAAAGCAATATAAAAGGCTCAGGCCAATGCACTGAGTCTGAGAGCACAATGGGGAGAGTGCTGCCCCCCAACAGGCTGCAGAAGTTGCCAGGACACCCGCTAGCTCACATCTAATTTTAGCTAAGAAGGAACTAATAGAACTTTAAAAGCAAAAGTTACTTGAATCAACAGAGGCTTGCCAAAATATAAAGGGAAAATTAACAGCAACAGAATAAAAACAGGAAAATTGCAGAGCTAGAACATACCTTCAGGTATTTATTTCTTTCTTTTTAGAAGTAGGATAAGCTGTATCCAAAAAAAACACTCCTGACAAATGTGTTCCCAGCATATTTGAAAACACCTATAGCAGAGATCCCACAGTCATGATCATTTATCTCCATGCTTAACTCTGCCTACTCTTAGAACCTTTTCTTCCTGCTTCTGTGTTGTAATTGAACACCTACTCCTCCCCCTGCTACTTCTTTCTTTGCCAAAATAAGAGAGATCTACCTTCCAGGATAGTTTTACATATTTAACATCTCATGTTTTTTCTCCTCATAATACACACCCAATTCTTATAGATTTTCTAGATTTCTAATACTTTTTGCTGACATTTGGGTTTGGCAACAGCTTGACCATTGACTTGCGCTAGTTTTCATTCACTGTATCTCCAAATGTTTTCGTCTGAAATGGATACCTAGCAGCCGTTCACTAAGTATATTTATGTGGATTATGTTTGCCAAAGTTCAGTACGCTGCACATACCCCTTTAATTGCATTCCATTTATTTTCAGACTTCTCTTAACTAGTGAAAATGCTCCTGAAGTGTAAGCCACACTTTCAAAACACTCCGTCTCTTCCTTCCTCAATGCTTGATATTCAAAAACGTAGCAAACGTATTCTACTAGGAAAGACATTAATTAAAAAGCTGAATAGGACTGAACCAAAAAAAGACACCATTCACCCCATCTTTGCTCTACATCAGCTGTGAACTCCTGATAACTGCTCTGAGTATTTTCTCCAAAAAGTTGCAGGCTGTGAAGAAAGATGACAAATAGTTTCACATGGCCCAGTATTTTTTAACTCCATGCTTCCTTGCCACCAGTCAACATCCACTCTGTCCTCCTCATCTGATCACACTGTAAGCGTACGGGAGGGGAAACAATTTATATCTCAGTTATAAAGCTTCAGTGGTTGAAAACGCCTGACTCTATAGACTTTGGAAAACTCTGGGGATACTGGAAACAAGCTGAGGAATAAAGGAAAGCAGAAAGGTGGGCCATTCCTGGAGGTGACTGTGCTAAGGAGAAGCCGAGCAATACTGAGCCAAGAAAAGCAATCCCAGTATGAATACTGGCATAGCTTCATAAAGACCTAAAAATAATTTCCTTTTAAAGAAAACAAAACTAAAACACATCAGCAAATTGTTATGGCACATTCAGTCTAACTGGGGGCTGCCACCAAACAGGGCCCAAAACACATCAGCAAATGACTCAATGCATTGTTATGGCACATTCAATCTAACTGGGGGCTGCCACCAAACAGGGCCATTTGTTTTTCCCTCCACTATGCACCATCGATTCCCGCTCCCTTCCTGTGTTGGATCTAGTGATCGTGCAGCTGCAGGATGAATTAATCAGCTTATCAATGTGATGGAAAAATAATCTGCCAAAAAAACCACCAAAAGATGAAACCAAATTGGTTAGTCTTGTTATACGAGCAACTGAAAGTCAACCCAGATAAGGGGAGTGAAAAATCTGTGGCAGGGTGGGAGAGAGCAGGAGAGCTCCTTTTGGGGCATTCTGCCCACTGATCACGTTAGATATAACCTGAAACTGCATCCTGCAAAACAGCAAAAGAGAACAGTACAAGCACAAAGGCATAAACCCAAAAGTCTAAGGTATAAAAAAAAAATTACAAGTAGCATGGGATGCAAAATGACAGTATCTTAAGTACTCTAGAAGTAGAGACAAAGGAAAGTACTAATGACTGCTTAATGGGGAAGATAAATAATCCTGTATGCAAGTCTAAAATGCTCAGACCTTTTTAGTATCATTCTTCACAGGTATTACACATTACCAGGTATTTAAGGCCAGTTAACCAGGGTTTAGAAGCTCAAGTCCCAAAAAGGGGAGGGAAAAAAAAGGGGGAAGAACCAGCTAAAGAATATAAAGTTTATTAAGAATTATTCAAATCAGCAGGGCTAGTTAAAAATGACTTTTAATTATTTTAGGAACTAGCAGAAGCAAACTCCAAATTGACAGATGACTCGGGATGTCCTTAAGGACTAGCGAAGGACTAATCTAGGACTATCTTAAAAATGGAGGAAGAAGGGCTGGGGGAATTAGAGGTCAGCAGTCTTAACTTTGCTACCCAGAAAGATACCAGAACATATTATTAAACAATTTACAGGCACCTAGGGGATAATAAATGGATAGCAAACAGCCAGCATGAATTTGTCAAGCACAAATCATGTCAAACCAACCTAATTTCCATCTCTGACAGAGTAACTAGATTAATGCATAAATATAATATGTCTTCACTAAGGCTTCTACCAGCGACGTACATTTTCTTTAGAAAAAGTGAACTAAGTTTCACAATTAGGTAAAAAGGCACAAGAGTGGTTTTTAAAACCTTCTCTTTCAACCTGAAGGACGTTTCAAGTACAGTTCTGAAGAGATACATCCTGTGTTCTTTAGTATCTTCACTAATGATGTAGAAGATGAATTATAGAGTAGACTTACAAAAATATGCAGACAATGATGATGATGAACAGGGTAAAAATAACTCTGGAGAACAAGATCAAAATTTGAAGCTATCTTGAGAAACTGGAAGAAAACTCCAAAAATCTTATCCAAACAAGCCAATAATCCACACAGGAGAAGTTACATCAGAAGCAAAAACACATACTGGGGAACCCCATGGCAAGGGGACAATGCTGCACAAAGAATCAGGACTTTCTATAAGCAGCAAATTCAACGCATGTATGACAAAGTAATACTTCTGCAGAAAGAAGCGTCTCGCTCTGGGCATATACCAACAGAACGGGGCACAACGTAAGCAGAAGTGCAATCTCCGTTGCGTACTCACAACCCCGTATCTACAATGCGCATCCAGATCACATCACTGCGTTATAAAAGACGACATGGATTAACTGGAAAAGTTCAGAGGAAAACAAAAAGAATAATAATTAAAGAGCATACTAAAAAGAGCTGAAAGAACCGCGTTTGATTCTTCTTAAAAAACAAACAAAACCTCACAGCAACTGTGGCACTCAAGCCTTCAACCATATAAAGGTTATTACGAAGAAGAGAAAAATCAGCCCCATTCCTGACTCTTTTGGGAAAGAACAGGCAGGAGCAGGCTCCATTTTCAGGAGAGATTACTGAGGTTGAAGTTCAGGCAAAACATTCTGTGCACAAGGCCAGCGTGGCCCCAGTACAAGGCACCTGGGGAGTTTGCCAATCTCTTCCATAAGAGTAAATTTAGGCAAACATCTGTGAGTGTACTTGTTCCTGCTTCCAGATAGGGAGACAAACGATGATGAACTCCCAAAGAGCCTTGCAGTCTTAAACTAAGATAACTCCCTCCGATAAAAGAGCACATGGTTTCAAGGAAGAGAATACATCAGATTAATATTTTCAGGTGACTCACTTGGTTTTACAGGATAAACCAGTCAAGCCCCAGTTTGCCAAGCACAGCTATTCATGAGCTGATACACAAAGTAAAAACACAGGAATACCAGATCAGCTTCTCCATCATTGGAAATGCCTGTCTTGACTAAAACTTCTACTCTTATTTCAGCGTGTAAGTTATAATAATATAAACGTGCATTCCAATATAAATGTACAGAAGACACATAATAAAGTAACAGAAGTAGCCACAATGTTTTTTCTTTTTAATTCTGTAACTACGCTAAAAACACATCCTAGAGAGGATCTGAAGTTACTGTTAACAGTTATAACATGTTCAAGGTTTCAGGTTATTTTAACCAGTTGCAAGAACTCACTTAGCTTGCTGCTGTTCAAACAGATCATTTTTCCTCCCTTTTTCTCTGAAAAAGATGGAAGACAACAATCAAAGAAGTTCTCATGGCACACTGTATTTTGAGATATCATTAGTAAAAACCCAAAAATTAAAAATATTGCATTTTGAAAATTAACACCACCTTGAGGAGTTCACCTATCAAAAAAACCCCAAACTTTATTAACCAGCTCTTTCCTCAGCCTCAACAAGTTTGGTAAGGCATGATTTCTAGGGCACTCAGTAGCATCTATGTACAGTCTGGCTGACTGCTATTATTATCTTCAGA
This sequence comes from Fulmarus glacialis, assembly GCF_000690835.1. NCBI lineage: Eukaryota > Metazoa > Chordata > Aves > Procellariiformes > Procellariidae > Fulmarus > Fulmarus glacialis. Next base: position 66,047 of record NW_009214729.1, read on the forward strand.
TGAGAATGAGATGTCGTGTAATTTGATTTGGATCAGAACAGGAGCTTTCAACTCTACGGAACTTCTGTCCTCTCTGAATACAGGACATACTATTGATTTGGTTATATGCAAATATAGTCTGACAGAGTAACTCTTTCTGTAGGCTATTTTCATAGTTTCCACATTAATCTTCACTTTTTAACTGCTGAAGAATTGTAGCTGCAGCATGAATTCCTTTTAGATTCATCTAAAATGTCAAGGTAAATATTAAGTATAAAATAAAAATTCAAAAATCAAGGGTCTGGGTTTTTTCATTTTGAGTTATTTTTGGCTTTGCTTTTCTTTTCTTTGTTTACTATTTTATGTTTAATCTTTCAATACAAAAGTTGCTTCTTAAGGACATCTTAGAGAAACTGAACTTTTTTTTTTTTTTAAATACTTGGTGACTCAAAGCAGTTGCAGCTATTGGGTGGAGTGCTAAGTTTACGCAGACAGATCACTACTACTAATGGAAATCATAATTTTCTTGCCATCCCTAATTCAGCTCTAATACATTGTTTAAATAGATGGCCTTGTATCAACTTTTTTGTTCTTCCTTTCTGAAAAGGTAAGGAGCTTTTCAATTGTGTATCATAACTCCAGGAACAAATTGACTTTAGAACATAAGCACTGACTTAAATTTACCAATTTTGGTTTCACAATGGTTAACACAACACATCTATACAAAATCTCCCTGGCTCAAAATAGGAGAGAACTCCCAGAAAGGCCTCCCCCACCCTCAGAGGTACCAAGAATCAAGAGGTTTCCTTAAAACACAGTGACGACTGCAGAGTGCTGTTATTTTTAACCTTGATTATTCATTGGCGACAACAGTCCTTGCTGTCAGGCCTGCTTGCTCTGTGAAGCATACGGAAACCAAGCTAGACCCATCCGCATTGAACGCTAGATGTCGTTCAGTGAGGTTCATTAATGGACTTGTGCAATGTAGCGGTGGCTCAACTCAAGCAGGGGTCACTTTCAGTTAAATGCTAAATGCTAAATACACACTTCCTTCCCATCCAGCATTTCCCAAATTGCTCTGTCACGGAGCCACATCAGCAGGTAACCCAAAATGTGTGTGCTTCACAGCCTCACCCAACAGTTTAACCACCAGCAACAGGAGCAAACAGAAGGTGACTTAACACTAAGCAAGCAGCACATGGAAACTTGTTACCCACAGTAATTCATTTGTGCAAGCCAGTCTCCTCAGTGAGGCAAATGCTCCAAGCAAACAGGCAGCAGAAGTAGAAGACATGGGAAACACTAAGAAAATTGCCAGCTGGAAGGGAAAGTTTTGCATGAGAGAGATGGATAAAGTTTCAGACCAGTTCACACATTCCAAAATTACTTTGCCCATCCTGTTATGTTAAAAAATAACTAAAATAAAATAACAGTGTTTTTCCACATCAGCCTTACTAGGCAAAAAAGAAACAAGTGAAATAAGTCTATGAAAGTTAAGACAAAATACTTCAGGCATCCAACATGATACTGGGCCAGACAAATTAACACTCAAATGAAAAAAGAGAAACCTATTTCTAGACTGTTGTCAGGAATAATAGAGTTATTTCAGCATACACAAAGGAGGTCTTTTTTTCTCATAATGAAAAAATACTTGAACTTTTCACTGAAAAATGAAATTCACATCCAAAGCTGCTCCAAACAGTTTCTTTCAGCTCTGATCACAAGTTTTCCAACGTAGGGATTTCTCAAGGAAAACCTGTATTTTGCACAGCAGAAAAAAGGTGTCAAATTCTCTGACTGCACCATGCCCGCTACCATATTCTGTCATGGTTCTGGTTTCTGGAACAAGTTTAGGAAAGCAAAGCTCCTGGGACTGAGCCAGTCCGTGATCCTCCACCACCGACAGTATTAGCAGCCTGTGATGCTTCACCTGCTGCTGTCCTTGGCCAGCCACATCCTTCCAGGCTTACGAGTGTGGGAGCAGGGCGGGTGAACACCATCCAGCTTGCCGCAGCACCAGGCAGTAACAGGATTAAAAAAAAAAAGCTCACATAATCATCAATAGAGCAGGTCAGATACTGCTTCATTAATAACTTCAGGCTACTCCAAAAATATCTTACCCAGACAAAGATATTTCCTGACATAAACTTAGTGGAATGTAATGTGATTTAAAGAGAAAAAGAACGAAAATACCAGTTTAAAGATTTAAAAAAAAAAAAAAAAAAAAATTAATGTATTCCATTTAATTTAGCATGCTAATTATAAAATTACACGCAGATGCAAATTTAGGGACTATATTTAAAGAAGATAAACTACTTGTTCTGATGTGGTGATAATACAATGATTTTCATCTACCCATTCATTAGTTGTCATGGTTTTAATTTGTTTGCTTTGTTATGTTTAATTTGTTAGCTCTGCTAGTTGTTGCTTCATTTCATCTCTGCTTCAAACAGTTGAAATTTTAGCCTTTGAGAATGATGACTGCAGAACAAAGCCTTGGTTTTTATTGCCACTTGAGAATATTTGAAACTACATTTTCGGTTTAAATTACTGAAAAATTTATGGCTGGAGTTCTTAAGAGTAAGAAGGTACAGGCTCCAGAACACGTCAGGATCCCTTTTAAATAAACCCAAGAGTGTAACTGGTAGAAAGCCACACCACTACCCAGAACATTGTTTACATTAAGGAGTTTAAGATAAGAGCTTAACTTTAAGATTCAAGAGCTTGACTCTTCTGACAACTTTTACAACTGTTCACCCTCTCTTGCAAAGACAAAGCTTGCAAAGACAAAGCAGCCTTTTGAAACGAGGGAACTACAAAGAGTTTTCTTTTCAATAAAAAACCCCAATATACAGCCATATAAACACAGAGGCCCAGAACACATGTGAGTAAAATTATTTCTCAACACATACGTGTAGCTACACTTTGAACTGACCTGTCTTCGGACGATTCGCCTTACCCACCCGTCTGGATGGTACTGCGTCACAAACTGATGGACCTTCTTCCGAGTGCTCAGAGCCCGGGTATCTCCGAGGAGGGAACCTGGGGGCTAAAATCTCAGAGCCGCACACAGAGATCCTGTCTTCCTTGTTGCGTTTGGGTTCCCACCATTCACCATACATCAGTTCAGTGATAAGTTTTTCAGGCTTTCACTTTGACAGTTATCATCATTTCCTAAATGCATCGTTTATCAACATATATTGAGACACTTCCGCAGGGGGGGGAGAAACACAAACTCCAAACAATACAAGATAAAACTGTTGTTATAGAAATACACTCCAGACACAATGATGTAAATAAGCTAGCCTTGTTGGAGTGAGCCCTTTCTTGTTTTCTATTTAGGGAACAGAAAACATCATTTATTTCTCCCTTCCCTTGACTCCTATCTAGCTCTGGGAGCTACATCACGTAAATAAAGCATCAGTTAGCCAATATCATAGGAAGCTAAAGTTAAATGTTAGCTCCAAAAACCAAGACTGTGATTGCAGCTTCACTTCAAAGAAGATCTGAACCACATGGGCAGAGGAGAATACTCACTCATTTGTACAGAGAAAGGGCAATAAAGAGCAAACCAGAAGATGCCCTGAAGGGAGGAAAATAAAAGTCATCTTACAGTTTTGCACCAAAGAGGAAAAAAATACTGAGCCTCAGTACTGTAATTAACTAAAATCCATCTCCCTGTGTGGACCATGAAATGAGGAGATAACGTTTACAACCTCGCGCCCACCACCCAGGCTTGGCAGGATCACTGTCAATGCACCAAAGCTCTTCACCAGAGCAGATCTTTGGAAACCAAATGAGACACAGGTATATGCATGAAACTCTTAAAACATACGCAAGATTTTCTAAAAACAGCTAAGATCACAAGATTCATAAGGGAAAGTTCAAGACACAACACTAAAAAAGTGCAGAAAGCTAGTTTTTATCAGTGTCAAACCTTTGCACGTATTTTGCGTAAGGCTTCTGTTCAGATGTTGGGCAAGTGACAAGAAAAAAACTGGCTTTATTTACAGGCTTACAGTCTATTCCAGATAAAAATTGAAGTCCCAAACATAAAAAGAGAAATCCATCCACTTCGGGCAAGTGACAGAGGCAAAATAGGTGATGATTTACAGTAATGAAGCACCAGCAAGAGAAGTGAGAACACCAAATGGGAATAAGCTGAATATTGATAAACACACCTTAGAGCCCATCAGCACTCCCCAACTCCAAAATCAGAACAGGTGTTGAAAAATACCCTCCAAGGTTTATCAGTAATAAAATCATATGTATCTGTTTAAAGATGGCAACACAAATAGCGATTTTGTAAAGCAGAAGTATTAAGGCAAAAGAGCTGCTGAAGGGCAGATTTTCTTCATTAGGCTTTACCACTGTATGGAATGGTGGGGCAGGGAGAAACGAGTAACAAATCTCCAGGAGATACAGCAGAACCAAATAATCTTCCAAAGGCAGAAGTATAACGTATATTAAAAAAAATACAGACTTAACATCCTGATGGTATTCCACCATACCAAACTTTTTAGGAGAAATTTGGCTGAGTACTGAGAGTAAAGAAGAAACTGGAGAGACAAATACATTCTTCTCAGTCCCGATTACTGAGAGATGACTGAGAGTAAGGAATAAGCAGAAAACAAAGAATAAAGAAACAAGCATCGATATGGGAACTACTTTTTTGAACCCTCATAAATTGATTAGGGAAAAACTGTAGTAGTATGAGAGCAGCGTGCTTTACCCAAGTATCATAAGGAAAAGAAAAAAAAAAAGCTGCAGAAGTCTGTTTTTTAACCCTACAGGAAGCTAACCAAAGGCAGAAGGGCGTCATGATGCCACCCCATCACGCGCTGAAACACAACATAGATCTATGACTGCAGAACAGCACTTCTAACTTACTGCAAAGGCAACTTAATACATCATGTACGTCTTGCATTTAAGCTCAGCGCACATTATGAACGCCCCACTCCTTCGACCAAGAATGTTGACCCTGAAGTTCTCCAGATTTAACTTCATCTTACATTTCCTTATTCTCTACAGAGACCACTACCATATCCTACCCAGTTCTTCAGGCTCCTTCTCATTCACATCCTTACTTCCAACACCATTTTTTAATCACAAAAGAAAGTAATCTGTGACAGCCAAATTAGTTTTGTTTGAAATGTTTCTGAAGTATATAACAAGGCAATCTTATTTCTACCAATTTCCCCATCGCAACTTAGATTCTTAGCTCAGATTGAAAGTTTTTTGTGGATAGAACTGCACCAGTATTTGCTTAGTTCAACTTCTAGTATACCACACGCTACTGTATTTGTAATAGGCATAGCTTTCATATACAGCAAATCCAAAGGGGAAAGGTATAGCTAATGGGAGAACATACAGAACACATAGCCAGAACATTAAACATCAGCATTAGTTATCAATCCAAAGACATTTAGCAGGCTTCCTTGGCATCTTATTTTCCAGCAAGATGGCATTAGTGGCAATGGACAGATGTGTAGCTGCTACACAACCTTCCTCCAAGAGTTATCTGCCTCACTGTCACTTGATAAATTAACGTTGTTATGAATATGCATAGCATCATGCTGTTCTACTGCCAAAGAACCTAGTGATATTAAAGGAACAGCATAAATCAATGCCTATAGAAGAACAGCGAGATCAGCACCCCTGTCGGTGAGTCACCTAAATGTAATTGAAACAGAGAGACCCGAGAGGTGAGTGGCACCTTGGATTTCTCGTTCAGTCTGTGTCACCAAAGGCATTTTCCAAACACAACGCCCTCCTCCACAGCGCTGCAGCGTTACCAGAGATGACTCTCGTTACAGGACTGGTCTGAGGCTTCCCCCTTTAAGGCATCATTCTTCCCATTGGCACATGCCATGGGGTATCCCATGGCAGATGCTCTCTTTGGGGCTAAAAGAAATCCCATCCCACCCATCGCATTCCACATTTTCAAGCTCTATGAGCAGAAGCGTTTTTAGCGGCTTTGAGTGCATACAACACACAGCTTTTGCTTTTATAGGGCAAATAATTATTTGTCATGCTTGCTTAGTAAAAGCAGAAAGTCAGTAAATAGTTATGGTCCCTCCCATTCCCTGCAGTGGAACACACACCCTACACCCAACGTGCTGCTCTTGCAAAAGCGTAACCCCACCTAATTTTAACACTTGTAGCAAAGACCTCAGCACTTCCTACCCCACTGTTTACTATCTCAGGGGCTTCTTGCAGTAATACTATTTGAAATGCAAATATAACATTTCTTTTACCAAAACATCAAAGAAATCTTTAAGACTACAAGAGCTCTACCTTTCCTTCAAGCAACGTATCTTTAGCCGAGCCACAGATTAATTTATTAATTAGCTGGCGATGGCTTAGCACATGTATGCCATTTTTCTCAACTGTGGTAAAGCACTGACCAGTTTTAATCGGCTGGCAGGAGAAAGAAGCATGTCAGATGCTATACCATTTTACTTATAGAAAGCTGATGGAAAAAGCACCTTTTTAACTCAAATGCAAGAAGATTCAGCAGTAAGTCAGTGGTTTTTTTTCCACCCTTTTGTTTTCAGCAAAAAAAGTCTGATCACATCTTCCTTATAGCTGCAATTTTTACTACTGCAAAATGCTGCAATTGTATACATGAGCTCAATAGTATGTTATCTGTCTCATCTGCCACTATTCTCTCAGAGTTGCCTATGCAAGTTTGGGAAAAAAAAAAAAAAAATCCATATTAATGATGGGTCTGATATCAAAAGAGACTTTCTCATCTTTTCATTTAAAACAGACAGTTACTGATTTGACAGTTGAAGTCATTAGGAAAAAAAGTATGTATTTTTCATTTTGCATCTTTTCTGGCTTGTCTTCTCCCAGCTGTCTTTTTAGAGCCCAGAGTTAGCGGCTTCACTACCATCACCTTAGTTACATACTCACAAATTAACAGTGCTTGTGAGGATCCCCAGCAGTACACCCCACCCCGGACAGTGGATTCACAGCTCTAGTGAAATGTCATAACATTGCCTGCAAGAATGGGCCCCTCATTGCCAAATGAGTAATTTCTTTATAAAGGCATTCTGCTACATTATCGACTATGAATGGGCAAAAGAAAGAGACGTTTAGGGTTTTCTTTCTTTTAATTAAGGCTGTATCTACACACAGAACTATTACTGATTTGCTCTGAACACTTTCAAATCATTTGACTAATACACCATAGAATAGACTGTTACAAAAATGCAGAACTTTCCTGATTAACTCACCATTATTTCTTTGCCAGATTCTGTCATCACTTTTGATTAAAAATCATTTTATTCCACAGCTGTCCTATTGACTTATAAAGCACTAAAGAACATAAGAACCTGGCACAGTATACCTTTTTCAGACAAAAATACAACTGCTGGAATTCAATCATTTAATTTAACTGTTTTAGTAGGCTAAGTGTAACATGTATCAAAAAGATACTACCAGAAATAGTATACTATGACCATTAAAGACAAAGTGACAATGACATCAATCACACTCAGGTTAGCAAACACTAGAAACCGTGGCAGGCAGCATGGGTTTAACACAGCTTTCACTGGGCTAATAGGAAACGAGATGATGGGAAAATGTCAGAAGGGACATTCCGAAGACAGAAATGAGTCAGTGCCTTACACTGGCAAAAGGTTAGAGAAGCACCTTAATTACAACCCAGGCAATAGATGCAACTTTTACCTTGTTAAGATGATTTGAATTCTTTCCTGTTACTTTATATAGATTAAAATAATTCCACCTTGGCAATAAAGAAGGGCTAATAAAAGAAGGATTCTGCAACAAAATGGTGATCTTGCAACACGGGTGCAGATATTCTTGTCTGAAAATGCTTCAAAGCTTTCACTGAAAGTTAGTCTCCAAGTTTAAGTACACAAGATATTCTGTCCCAGAAAGTGAATTCCCCATTAGTGTTCTTTAAGGCAATGTTTCACTCTAAGTACAGACTCCTCCTTTGGAAGTTCATTTTCAGTCTCATCTACCATCAACATAACCTGCAATCACATATATGGGAAATTCGTGTATCAAATGTGATATCTGTATTGCATTGCCCTTTTTTTTTTTTGTTTAATTACTATGCAATTTAAAATGCACAGAGTTTTAATTTTCTACTAAAAAGAGTTACTCTTTGGTGCAGGCTCCCTGAACAGTTTGAAATCCCACCATTTAAATCCCATCTGAAGGTCAAACCTGACCAGAATGTAGTATTCCAACCAAAGCAAAATGAACAAACACAACAGGAAGTTTTGAAAGATTTTGCAGCAGCGGGTTTAAATAACATCATTCAAAACCGGCCAACTAAACACATGATGGATCAGAGCAATGCAGCATTTCTATTAAGCTGCAGAAGTTATCTTGTGGTCTTCTGATTCTTGAGAGGGAAATCCAAACAGCTGTACAAGTGGCTTTACAGTTTAAGTCGTAATCAAAGTTGATTTGCTGCAGGTTGAACTTCTGGGAGGGGCAGGAAAGCAAAAAAAAAAAAAACAAACACAACACCAAACCCAAGCAAGCCATCTCCTCCCAAAATGCTCTTGAACAGTGTGAAGGGGCAATTCTCGGCAGTGAAGGCCAGCGCTGGATGAGCTCCCTCCCAGGTAACAGCCCTTCCCCAGCAGCACACTGCGGGTACAGTGCCAGGACGTGACCAGGAACTGCCACCAGCCGTGGCTCCGCCAGAGAGACGGTCAGCATGCACTCAGCCGAAAATGCAGCAGAGCGCGAGGAAACAACTGCTACTTCGTAATTTGTAATCGCTTTCAAAAATTGGGAGAGGAGCTCGGCCACCGTCACCTCTGTCACCTTTAACCACACCGCCAGATCCCCAAGGCAGCCACCAGCTCACTTGTTTTCACTTGTTCCAGCAGTTATCACCGTTCCCCCCCAAAAAATGACCGAGAGCCCTTTTTGCCAAACATGTTTGCGGGCAGTAAGCACCAGCCGTCTGAACAAGGCAGCGATGGAAGAGGCAGCGGCCACTTTGCCTTCCCTTCAGGCAAACTCTCCACTGCGCTAAAATCCCATTTTCATCTCAGTAACAGCAGAATTTGGCCCTACAATTATTTGCCCTGTAGTTTTAGCTCTATCAAGAGGAATGACTGGAGTCATAAGGAGGTGGAGGTCAGATCCAGAAAGGGCAAGTAGCGACACAAAACTGCACTCCCAGATATAACCAAACAGCTAATGCTAAATAACCTGGATATCCCCCCACCTCCTCCCAGCACTTGTGAGGCTCTGCCCTGAGCCAATGTCTTCCTTCTTCTATGGAAAGATCCCAGGAATCCTAACAGAAGGAAGCACAAATTCAATGCTTAGATTGAGATAAACGAAGTTAATGGGTGACCTACATTTTAGCTTTCAGCAGAGAACCTCAGCAGATATACACCAGACAAATCCTATAACCTGTAAGACAAGAAACTACCAGGCAGGGAGGGAGCTAACAGAAACTAGAAATTTAGATACAGAAATACAGGGTGGTCAGTCTTCGATTCAACCTCTATATTCCTTAGAAGAGCTTCTAGGATAAATTTAAAGAAAGGCAATTCAAGCAGGCTGTGTACAAAACTCATCCCTTTGGAAACAGTGTTTCACAGAAGCAGAACAAAGCTGAGGCCGGTGAGGTCTAGAGAGGCCAGGCGTAACCAGTGGCATGTTTAAGACTTTCCGGACAGCAGCAAATCAGACCTCTTTGGGGAACAAAGAAAAAAGAAACCGATTTCATCATTCAACCTTAATCCTAAAAAATCAGCATTAACCTTCATCAGAAGGCACAGAGAACTTAAGACTTTACGGGATGGTTCTAAAACGCTGTTCACTTCCACTTGAAAATTCATCCAATTCCTGCTTCCTTTTCCCAAAATTGAAATTTTGCTGGCAGTGACCTGTGTAAGAAGGGAAGCTATCCCCCTCTGAAAAAATATTTTCCAAAGGGGTAGGCTACATAAAAATTCATAGGATTTTGTAAAAACTCACATAAAATTTACTCTGAAGCAAATTTTAAGTAAATAGATCTCTTTCAGTAGATTACTGTTGTGTGCTACTGGACACAGCTGCCTTTGTGGTTTTTTTGGCAGACTTCTCATGAAACAAATATAAAAATTTATTTGGCAGTTCCAAGCTTAAAGAATAATAAGTTTTATTTTGCTTATGTGCTTCAAAGTGACATTCACACACTGTACCCATCACAGGCATCTGGCATGCCAGCAAAAGCAGTCTGATGCATGTTGGCAGCCAAAACACATTGCTTATGCCCACACTAGCATTGTTTCTCCTGGGTGTTTTTTGGTGGTTTTTTGTTGTTGTTGTTTTGTTTTAATATAATAAGCATGAGGATTTGCTCCCTGTTAGCAGAAAGTCACTCTCGCTATACCGTATTATTTTGCTGCAATCCTAGTTCCCCCCTGGGACCCAACACACGTCTTTTCATATAGGCGTAATAGAGGAGAAACTCATTTTAGCCATCATTCAGGTTTTGATGGCATGAAAGCCCTATGTGGAAATACTGCTCCTGTAAAACTTAGTAGCAGTTCCCCTGAATGTGGGCTGAAAGCACAAATGTAGATAGGTTATTCACGTAGTTTATCCAGTACCCTTCTTGGTAGCGCTTGGACACTGCCTCCTAAAAGGCACAATTTATTTTTCAAAACAAATACAGAAATAAAGCTCAAAGTCTGTTATTTAAAACATAGTCACTTTAGAGCTTATTAGAAAAAGTATACCAAGAAAGTACTTATTTTAAACTCTTTACAACAGCTCAGTAAACATTTTGCAAGCTCAACATCCATACGCACCAAGCAGCTCCAAACTGCTGCACAACAGGTATACCTTTCCTTAGTAAATATGTAACCAGCGGACGCTTTTAGATTGGCTTGTATGTGATACAGTATATAGATTTTAACATAAAATGGTGCAAATTGTCTTCTAATTGGATACAGTTTTAAGGTTAAAATTCACCATTTAAGAGTCTGGCTCCATGAAACTTCACAGTATCGTGCATAGATGAAGTTTCACAAGAGGCACACAAGAAAATTAAATCCAAGGAAGCTCACTATTTTGCACTATTTTGTAATTTGGGGACAAAAACTTCCATACTAACGTTTCCTCTGTAGTTAAGATCTGTGGGGTTTTTCTTCAACATGCTGGTAGCTTGCTGTAAGGAAAAATACAAACAAGCAGAAACCCACCAACCCACAGAAGGCCACCTGATGATGCTGTGGACACTACTACAGCTAAGCACTTTCAAAGTATTTGATGTGTTTCAAAGTATTTACAAACATCTCAGTTCAGAATATTGCATAAAATTAAGCACAGTTTACCTCTATTACTAATTTGTGACTTAAATAAACCTGTGCCCTTAGTCTCCCCTAGTGTGGTATTTGTACCATCTCCAAACTTGTTGGCCCAAACCCAGCTAAATGTCTTGGCACATGCAGTACTACAGAGCTAATAGGATCTGAATGGAACTTAAGACCTTAAAATTAAGCTGTCCCTGCTTAAATACTTGAGTGGGTAAGAGCCAAAATATTCAGCAGTACAAAGCAAGCACGGCTTTTGTTGAACTGTTCTACAGAAACAATTTTGAGCGGCTTTCAGAAGTTACCTATTCTTCATATATACAACATAGTTCTTTTTCATTCTACCCTCCCTTCTAGAAATACATTTACAGAGTAAACTCTCCAGAAAAACATTGAAATTCCAGTACTAAACTTCATCTTGGAAAATCTGGATTACAGAATTATTAATGACTTTTTTTTAGGAGCACAGAGTTTTCTTTGGTCTCCAAAATGCAATAAAACCAGGAAACTTCATGCATTTGCCCTCACTGTCCCTTTAAACAGACCTGCTATTAAGTAACTATTGCACATGATAGTGACAGTTGATCACTGTCTCCAAATGTGTCCCTCAGCTCAAGTAACAAGATGATACACTTGGAGAATACTTAAAGGACTGGTTACAAGGAAAACGGCACGCACAACCTTCACATACAATAAATAACACAGCCTTTTAAATGTGCCACATAAGGATAAAATTGAAAATGTTTGGATACGGGATTTCACAAATTAGCAGGGCTCATTTGCAGTACCCTCTTTGAAAAGAGGAGGCAGAAAGCCGGGAGGCTCTATCGCAATGGAGAGACACTAGCCCGCACACCTACGACCAGTCCAGCATTAATCACAGTCTTGTTGAGGGCTTGAGCCCATGTAGCCATCAATTATCCTGCAGAATTAGAACAAGTGACAGGCTCATTACTACATTCCCAACCCAGAGCTGCTACCTCCCTCGGTAACTGCGCAGGGCTTGCAGCCAACCCGTATTTAGGGAGTTGTTTTTTCTATTAAGAACAGCCTCCCGCTTCCTTCACGTTTCCAGGGCAAAAGTGGCATGTCAGTGCCCAGGAGAGGAGAGCAACGGTGCTGCCAGACGGGGACCTCCAAGGACACAACAAAAGCCTGGCTTTTTGTGAAACTACCACCAGTTGGAGAAACCAGCCACCTCCTAATGTACCCATGGCACCGAAAAGCCTGGTTTCTGTCAAAATATAGCTGCATGTAAAATTACTGGTTTTGTACACGGAGCCAGCTGCCCTGACTTCAACAGGACTATGTTCCTAAATGTTTAAGAAACTAAATTTCACACCTGGGCCCATATATATGCATATACATATACATATTTTGGGCCCCTCACTACAAGAAGGACACTGAGGTGCTGGAGCGTGTCCAGAGAAGGGCAACGAAGCTGGTGAAGGGCCTGGAGCACAAGTCTGATGAGGAGCGGCTGAGGGAACTGGGGCTGTTTAGCCTGGAGAAGAGGAGGCTGAGGGGAGACCTCATCGCGCTCTACAACTCCCTGAAAGGAGGTTGTAGCGAGGTGGGGGTTGGTCTCTTCTCCCAAGTAACCAGCGATAGGACGAGAGGAAACGGCCTCAAGTTGTGCCAGGGGAGGTTTAGACTGGACATTAGGAAAAACTTCTTTCCTGAAAGAGTGGTCAGGCCTTGGAACAGGCTGCCCAGGGAAGTGGTGGAGTCCCCATCCCTGGAGGTATTTAAAAGACGTGTAGATGAGGCGCTTAGGGACATGGTTTAGTGGGCATGGTGGTGTTGGGTTAACGGTTGGACTTGATGATCTTAGAGGTCTTTTCCAACCTCAATGATTCTATGATTCTGTGATTCTATATATATGCACACACACCACATTAACAGTGTATATAAATGGGAAGCGAGAACCATCAGAGTCGTTTCGACTAAACCATCTCCCTGTTATATTGTCAATGCAATGCAGCGGAGTTTATTAACGGCTCCTTCTTTCTGAGAGAAAGAATATTTTTATCTCATCATCTCCTCATTAACTGATGGTAACAGAAGCACCGAGTCAGACTAATAGAGACAGCACTAGATCCCGCAGCTGTCCAGCTCAGATTTATGAATTGCTAGGAAAAATTAAGGTTTTGAGACTGAAACAAACAAACAAACAAAAAACCACCAAACACAAACAAAAACACAACCATACAAGAATGCTGTGAGATAAATATTACAAATACATGAATATAGCAGCAAGTATGATGCGACCCCATTTTTCAGGTTTTTTGTGGTTCCTGCAAATAGATACAGGAACTGACATAAATAATCTGTTATACCTCCATCATATTAAAAAAAAAACCAAACCACGCACATGAACCACTGTGCCACACTGTTCTTATGAAAGCTACAACAGGATTTTTAAATGCTTATTTTGTTTATTTTTCTCCCCCAACTGACAGTTCAGGTCACTATTATAACCCTTCACTCCTCCAATTCCAACCACTACCATTCAATTCTCACATGAACATAATGCGGAGATGCCACGTAATAACCATTAGCACGCTCTTTTCTCTATATAACTTAACATTTGTTTTTCTTCCTGCAATTTTTATTGTGTGGCCTTTTCACTAATCCAGGACTTAATAACAAGAGCTGGCAGCTGCTATTTCTGCAGCATTCTCGGCAAGAGCATAAATTTCAACTTATATTGACTTTATCTGCTACTTAATATTATGTCAATGCTATTTGGCAAATATGCAAAAAGTGAATTGTCACTCTACTTTCATTCTTACAACTGAATTGATCCAGAGTCAAACAAGTATCAATCAATTTTTTTCACCAGCTTTTTCTTTTAAGACTACATACTCACTAACCACTGTTCTCCCATTACAACAGAATCACGTCAATTAAGCAGTATCCTAAAAATAACTGCCAAAAGAAACTTCTACACCTGCTTTTCACTGAAAATCAAAGAAATGACAGGATCTTCTCATTTTTAATGGGCCCCTTAATTTTTGATCTTTAACCTTTTCTCATTTTTCTTTGGACACCAAAAATAGGTAAGGACTTATGAATCAAGAACCAGATCCTAAAACTGCGCAATCGCCTTGGATCGCCTTCACAGAGTAAACACTAAGTAATTAGTTGCCCATTAAGCAACCAGCTCCTTGCAATGCGAAGCTATGATCACTGATGGTAACCAAAGATCTCAGTGTTTCGCAGTCTTCCTGCGATCAACATCGGACAGAGCCAAGGAACCTAACCGGATTATTTTTTGTTGCTACTGAGATGGACGAGGGGAAGGCAGGATATCTGTACAGCGCTTCAGCAGTGCTTCCTGAGGATGCTATCTGCCTTGGTGACTGTGACAGCTGGTCACCTCTGCAGGGCTAGGGATTAACGCAGTGCACAAAAGAAGTTGTGCTGTGCTGTATTATTTTGATTAATAACATAAAACCGCAAATATCATCTATAAAACAAAAGTAAGCATGTATTTCTCATTCTTTTCTTCCATGCAGTCCCAAATTCCTGGACATTATTAAATACTCTTTCTTATGAAAGTTTTGCTAAATCCTAACAAAGATAATTTTTTTTTTCCCCTCTCTCAGAACCAATGGACGATCTCAAATCCAAAAATCCTCCGATCTGGCACCAGTGTGGCATAACGCGAAAAAGTAACAACTCGTAAGTGGAGAATGACACATTGCATCAGGTTATCTCTTCACATCAGACTTCTCTCGGGGACAGATGCAGGCACCCTGGCAGCTCGTGGGACTGCCTTCTGCTTAGTGGGATAAGCTTACACAGTAACACAAGCACTCGGTCCTTTCTTGTGTGACATACACAAAGTGCACCTACTTCATCTGGCCAGCTCCCACGTCTTCCAAACTAGCTACCTGTGATGAGCAATTTGGCACCATGCACACTTGGTCTGCACGGTGGGCAGCACCAGTATCAGCACCGTTTTGACACGGCTAATGTTATTGTCTATATAAGGAACTGAGATTAATTGCACTTCACCCTAAAGGTATCTACATGTAGGTTCAAATGCCACAGTAACAGCCTGAGAAATCATTGCAGTGCTCACTGTGCCAGACCCAAGTAAGGATGGCCTTTCTCCTCACCTCAGAAATACACTGGAGGTCTTTTTCCTGGGCAGACACCAGCCTAGACATCAACTCAAAGCATGCATTCCCTTGCCTTTTCTGGAGATGCTCCTGAGCAAATTTCTAGCTTCAGCGCAATCATTAGCATAGCCCAACGCCCTCCAGCAGAACAAGTGAGAGCAGCGTACCTGCGAACGTGCACAGTCAAGGGCAGTTGCCCCTACCTGTCCAAAGCTTTCCTCATGGGGAGGCCACCAAACACCAGCAGTGCAAGGCTCTGGGTAACGCCTGGCTGATCTGTATTGGGGAAAGAAAGAATGCAGAATTGCACGTGGTTCCGTAAGAAGCAGACAGAGGGACATTCCCACCACCAGCAGTCATGAACTGTATCTAGCTTGATAAGTAAAGTGACCAGTGAAGCACAGAAGTGATCAGTGAACTATTCCTAACAGGTACAGAGAAGAAATGTAGAACTAAAAGATCACTTTTTAAAGCAAGAAAAACAGGACAAAATGTTGGATATTACTTTTTTCTCTTTTCCAGGTTTTACAACTAAGAGAAAAAGAAGAGCATCAGATTCATCTGCACGCTGACTGTACTACAGCTGCAGCAATGGAAACCCACCATAAACCTGATTTAACTGTCTGGTTAAATGTATTTACATACTGTGTTGATATGGCAATGAATCTGTCCATTGTGCTTTGTGAGACTGCATTTTATTTACAAAAATAGTCAACCTCACTTTAAAGAAATCAATTATACATATTTGGCACATCAGTAAAACCAAGAGAAACAACATTCCCTTAATATTCATAGCGGGATCATCTTCCTTCTACAGGTAACATTTAGGTACACATACGGTATTTTCAGTGTGTAGGAGTAACTCCACTACACTGTGCTAGGCATGTCAGAATAAATGCAATTCTGATCAGTTTTACATAATGGAAATACTACTGCGTGACACTTCATAAGCTTCATACTCCTTCCAGGAGAATATACAAACATTTATTTTCTTGTGAAATTTTTTACATTGCCGACTTTATTGTGCTCAGAAATATCCCAAACATGCCACATAACAGGTGCAGGACTTGTTAATTAATGACAAGAAGAGTCAAAGACAACCTCAGATGTCACAGTAACGAAAACTTAAATGTCCTTTTCCTTGTGAAGAGAATCTTCAAAACCAGTCTCTGAAATGACCAAAGAACCTAATCTTGATAGAAAAAAAGATTAGAAGACTTAGCTGCTTCCTTCACTCAGTATCTTAAAATATACCCTATCCCTTTACTATTTAATAGTATGCCAAAAATTCTGAGAAACACTTCCTTCCTCACGCAAGACCTGTGCCACACCTTGGGACGACAGATAAAACGCATCTTGCTGCTGGGCATGACAAGATTAGCAGAAGAGGAACAACATCTGTAGACACTTCAAGATCTTAAAGATTTTGAATTCTACAATTGAGAAGGTACTCATGAGACTATCTCTGTCCCCGAAATGTCTGCTCCTGGTGGAGTGGCACAACTGCCATTTTTCTACACGCTTAAAACCCAAACACAACTATTTCAAGCACACAAGGCTGCTAAGTCATTTCTACAAACAAACAATATTTCTTGCTGACTAAAACTGCACGTGCTGCAAATACTACTTTGACTTCTGTACTGCCTAGGCAATTCCTATTATCCTCAGATGCTCCTGGCTGGTGCAGGCATATTTAAACACACAAACTTCCATGCAAAATTTCACTGAGAGATTTGGCAGGAGCATTACTGCTAAATGAGCAGCAATCAAGTAGTTCACCCAATCAGTTTTCTAATTCACCACAACTGCTATAAATACTACCCATTATTACTGAATGTAGCTTTTAGGGGAAAAATACATGCAAACTTCCTGCAGTATCTAATCTATGTGAAAATTATACAGAACATCACATTAAAATCTAAGTAAACACTTTGGCATACTCCTAATGTATGTGCATAGATTACTTGGGTGTATTTCTAGAATAAGTACCATTTGATGTTCAGATTATTGGTGGATATTTAAAGTTGATTACCCTAGAGGTAAGATATAATTGGTAAACAAGGAACATATACAGAACAACAACATAATAACCACAAGTTGTATTTATTTCACAATTTATCCCTACACTCGGGATAACAGTTCAGTAAAGATACTAATTATTTTTTTAAACTAACAAAATGATATCAGAAAGTACCAAAAGCATCATCTTTCATGATATCGCATTATGAGCTGAATGGAAGACCTTACTGGACTTCATTTTCACAGCACCACAATTGATACAGCACTACTTTGAAACTCAAGCTGCATTGCAGACACAGAGGCAGAACAGGAGCTCTCAACAGGTAGAGCTTTCTGTGGGGCTGTGCATCCTCCCAGGAGAAAGACATACACAGCCCAACAGCAAATCTCAGGACTCCACTTAAGACAACTTTTTAGCTTACAGCACTTCAAGCATGGAAAACCCCATTGATCATGGCAAAGGCTAGTATCTATTTCAGCAGCAAAGTGCTAGGGATGGAAGAATAAACATGCAGCAGCAGATAATAAGAGGAGAAACAAAATGGATGTAGGTAATAAAAGAACAAACAAACAGAAAAGACACTGGTGTGCTCACTAGATTACTGAAGAGATCAGTCAACTCACAGATGTGATGGTGGGGGCATGGTTCACTTGGCTAACACATATTTAATTACCTATATTATTTTCCCTTTTCAGTGTAGGCACCTTGTCTAGACTGTTTGATTACAACCAGCTGTAAGCTGCTTCTGGCTTTTGTCTCTCTCTCGTCTTAAAATTTAAGATGGGTTTCACTACGCAATATGGTGCGACTGCAGTCTCCCTCCAGATTTCTGCCTCCTTACCACTGTGAGGCATTAACAAATTGATGTTTGGTTTTTCTTACTGATGACCTGAATTAGCCACTACCAGACCCAGCAGTGTCGGGCCATCAGCCTCCCCGGTTGTTGAAGTTACACTGCCTCCCAAGATGGAGAATAGCTCAATTTTCTCTGGGTGTGGGGTGTTGAACTAGGGACAGGTACCCTCACCCCCTTCAACACCTAATGTTACAGCTGGCAGCCAAAGGGTTTATCTGAAAGCAAAACCTAGGGTAAAGACCCTTCACACTGAAAGCATGATTGAATAACGTGGTTAATACTAAATAAAAACTAGATAAATAAAAATAATCATTAAAAAAAGGAAGGCTATTTAGACACTGTCCTCCGCAGTTGCTCATGCTTGGAGTATCTGTTAATAAATGCACAGCCTGACTGGATTTGTACATAGGACACATCAGGAGCTTCCCTGGAGATCGTGCTTCCTCCAGAAGAACGTGCGCCCAACACCAGCACATATCAACCCGGTTTCAAGCATGAAGCAATGATCTTCTAGAGGAAAGTAAATGTTCTGAATTGCTGCTGAAAGACAAGGTGGGAATCACCTCCCTGACAACAGATGCACTAAAAGACCTTGGAGCAGCAGTCTGAGCCTTCCTCGCTTAAAGATGAGACTCCAGCAGTCAGATAGATGAGGCAATAAAACACTCAGGAAGAGGGAACGGGCTCTGGTTAAATCCTACCCAGAGCAGCCATAGAGGAAAGTCTAGCTAAAGACCACTCCAGCACTGATGTAAGCTGTGGGAATGGCCAGATGCAGCTGTGAAACTTTATTAAGTCACTGCATTAACATGTGAGCAGGGAAAAAGCCGTAAGCTGGAAGAACGTGAAAAAACAGTACTGAGACCTAGAATCATGTGGCTCAAGGACACAGCAGCAAGGACAAAGCATTTCGCAACACATTTTAAAAAAATGGTAGCATATTCAGAGCTTGTATTCTTTTTGAAGATCTGGCACCAATTTCTGGAACGCTTGTTGCCTGCAGGCACATTTGTGAGAACAACCCTGTTAGCGGCACCCGAAGCTGGTACCAACTCCAGTGTTAACTTTCTGCCTCCAGACCTCTCCACAGAATTCATGTGGGCTGTAAAATGACTGCTCTCTCCTCTCTCCTTGGAGTGGTTTTCATTGCAGAAAAATATTGTCCATGTAGTTTGAAAAGTGCTTTCAGAACAAAGTCTCTATAAAAACTCCTACCTGACGTAGCAGGCAGGGTGAGGTTTCCCACCCTGAGTTAAGAACGCAGACCTTGTAGATGAAAAACACCTCTGCAAGCTGCACTGCCCATATCCCCACTGCAGACAGAGCCAGCTTACAAAAACAAAGAATATGAACCTCACACTTTCATATGCTAAAAAAGGAATAGAAACGCAGTTCTGCTGAGTAGGAAAAAACCCAGGATTTACAGATGAAGAAAGAAAATGGAAAAAACTACTTGACTCACCTTACATTAGAAAAGACAGGAACAATTATATTTTACTGGGGACCTAAATACTGATGTTAACAGCTTCAAGAATCTCATGCATGCTTTTGTCTTCTCATTATTTTGATTTCATAGGGTACTTAATAGAAACCTTATGTGCTTTGCTATCAGGAAAAATGTTTTTATTAAGCATTAATTCTTTTCTTGTGTTCTAGTAGTAGCGAGCATCTCTGCCATCTGTCTTAAAAGAACAGAATTTCATAGTGCTATTCTAAAACAGCATTAGAAACACAGGCACATTGTTTTCATCATTACTTGCTTTTCAAGGCAGTCAAAGGAGCTGTGCTCCAGGTAGCAAGTGTTCCTAAAAAAGCCTGTAAACATTTCAAGTAAGAGATATTTGGAATTCAGACATTAAAATCTTAAAAACACTTAATGCTACTGTGGCTAAACTTGGCCAAGTGCAATTTCTAAATTGTTCCATAGAAGAGGCATAAAAAAAAAAATCCTCCTGCAACACAGCTTTGCCAATAGCTTATTCTTTCAAATTACTTGAAATTATATCGTGTATGGAGAGCTTGCAAGAAATATGGAGAGATTCTCCGGTAAATACATGACATAACAATGGAAACCAGTGTAATCCAAAAAATCCAGTTCCGCTACCAGAAAGTAAGGATGGTTATCTTCCTAGAAAGATAAAAACAGACAGCTCAGGAAAGAAATGGGGGGGGGGGAAGTCTTTATCATAAAAGAACAGTTTTCTAATGTATTTCAAGTACTGAAAAATCTAGGATTTACTTAACAGCTTTGTTGGCAGATCTCAGAGTCACTGAACTCAAAAAGATTATATAAAGTAGTGTACATCAAGTCAGTTTTTGCATAAGAACGTCCTTGCCCGAGTCTGAGCATGGGAAAGGCATACTGGTGCAACTCATCAACCACTGTGTTAAACACAAAGGCAGGTACAATTCCCTATCTTTTCTCATATTATTAAATTAGGGAAACACTATTCGCACTACAGTTCAATTCTTCAGTGGCTGCGAGATGATGAGGAAAGTTACCCCCTAAAAAAAATTCCCAACCAGCGCTGCAGGTTTCTGTTACACTAAGTAGGCTTACATACCAAGCAAACGAACCTCAGGCGGAGCCAGAAGAAAACCAGAGATTACACGCTCAAATTACTTTTCAGGTTTTTGAGATGATCAGTCCAAATAAGGAACTAGGTTACTTATTAGCATCATGTTGTGTGTCAGCTCACCCACATTTTAGGCATTCAATTTTAACTGCAGTTTGGCATTGAACCATCACAATTAAAAGCCAAAACCAACCCACATTGCTGAAGAGGAGAACTATGTATTTTAAAAACTATCTAAACCATTCAAGTATTCTTCTGCTCAGAAAGAATATTCTCAGATTATCTTTGTAGATTCCCTCAGCTTTTTTTTCTGAGAAAGGTTAAGAGTCCAGCAAGTACAGTAAGAAACAAAAGCTATGAGCAGAGAGCCCAGAGAGGCTCAACATGCCTTGCTTGATACCAAGGACAAAGTGTGGTCTCTGCTCATTCGCCATCCCTCTTTTTTTACCACAGCATGGATTCACAGTGTATCTCGCTATTCTACCCCTCTTGGCTTACAAAGGAGGGACTTTCCATCTCATCCTCTTTGCATGTTACTGCTCCCCAGTTCTCCAAGCCAGTAAAAATTCTTTCTCTCTCTCTCTCTTCCTGCTATTTGGCAAACATGTTACTTACTAAGTCAGTATTTTAACTCATACTGGGTAGATATAAAAGATGATGCACCAGGAGGGATATTGGCTTCCATCAGCCAATTAAGACTTTTAAGACTTATAGGGTTGACCAAGCATGCAACAGACAGACAGGGCACTGTGACACTCAAAAATTCCTCTGAGCTTTCTAGTGTGCACACCATGATGCAGTTCTGTCAAAGGGCACCTAAAATTTAGAAAGAGATTAGCTGTGGCGTCCAAAAGCAGCAGCAGTACAGATATTATTATACAGAACCTATGTTTTGGTTTAGCTAAGGCAATCATTCAAAGCAGCAGCTCATCAAAAAGACCCTCAAGAAGCTGCCTAACCTCTGTAGTTCTTGTCAGCAAGATCCTGCAGGGAAAAACAGAAGCGAAGAAGGAAAAAAAAAAAAAAAATTCTCTAACTTTTAGTAGCAGATCAATGAAATACATCAGTACATCTCATCTCTCCTAGCAGACAACTTTTGGCTTCATGGAATGTGCTATTAGATGAAATTGGTAGGAAAAACATCTCCAAAGCAGAGTACCATCACAGTACCAGCTTCACAGATAATTGTGAATTCTGACCTGCAGCACAGATTTCTAATACAAAAAAGATCTAAAAGTTGCTCACAGAACAACTGCTCTGAAATACACATTTGCATCTCTCCTACAATCACACACTTAACTTCTCATTCATGTCTGATTAGCATGTGAGAACAATGCATAAATACATTAATCATAAACTGGTTTTGTTTAGAGGACATTTGTTTTTTGCCTAATTAACATTAAAGGAGAAACTGATTTTGGATGGCTTGGAAAGGTAAAGGGAAATTAAACGTTTGGTCCAGTGGCCTGTCATAACCTCATCACAGACTTGAGTGATTTCAGAGAAATGAGAGCAGTGTATTTACATGTGGCTATAAAAGCATGTTGCATAACAGTCAAATGCATACCCTATTGAAAAAGCAATCGCTTCACTGCTTTCCTGGAGAAGGCAGCATCCAAGACAAAACTTTGCCTTTCCCCGCGCTCTCTGGAGGCAGCATTGCCCTGGTGCCTGTGCAGCAGGGCTAGAGACTCATAAAGAAGGGAGGACTTGCAGACCACTTCAGACAGCACAACAGCCAGGCTTTTCCTCCGTTGTGGCAGCAGAGCTGCACCCACAGGCATTTGCCTAATTATTAAGTTGGAAAACGTGAACGAAGTCAACAACTCCAAGAACCCTACCTGCATTTCAGGTTATTTTATCGTGACTGAAAACCTTATCTCCCTTGGGTCAAGCTCATCTGAAAATTTTCACGATGGAGCATCCTTGATGAGAGACGTGCTTTGTGGCAAGATGAAAGGCTGCCTCACTTTACATGCAGAGACACACTAGCCTTTCCTCTGTACCCTACGTGGAAATGGAGAAAGCAAGCCAGCCTTAAGAAGGGTGTGTACATTTATAAACAAACTGCAGGGTTTTTAAATTACCATCCAACATTAATTACTTGACAGAAAAGTAGCAGCCCTGCTCATAACCCTTCATACAAATTCTGGGCTACAAAAAGAAGGAAAGCAGTGCTCCAGCTTTAACACCGGCTACGTAAAATAGAAAGATTGCCATAAGGAAGAAACCAAAAGCTATCTTAAATGATGTTACAATTACTGATTTTTGCTTCCCCACTTAGGAATAGGTCTGACCATCTCTGCTACTCACATACCGAAAGAGATTTCTGTTGTTACAATATGGGATCAATGAACATTGCTCATTCCTAGTCTCTCACTCAGTTAAGCACTAGTTACATAAAGTTGTGTTTCTCTCCCTAAGCACGAGCTTTAGGGGATATAAACCATTATTGTCTAACCTCGTGGGTTTTTATACACAAAGTATCTTTCCTTTTAAAGGAAAAAAAAAAACCCTCTTCTGGGGAGTAGTAAAAAAATACATTGGTTACATCATCATTCTTAAAATAATGCAATCATAGTGGTATTTTGTTTGGCAGTTTAGAACATAAAAATTTACTGGTAGAAGGGAGAAAGGTTTTCATGCAATAATAAATGCTACAATCCTAAAATAATCACACCACTTGAATACACCTTCAAAACATATACTACTTTACTATTACTGGTATAAAGGGAATTATTTTCCCATGCTAGATAAAAATGTCAGGTGTTCAGAATCACAATTCCTTTTTCTCCTTTTATTCCCAACTTTCAACCCAGCAGTAACATATCCCATTATCCGTCTCACACTAATTAGCAACAAAAAAAAAATCAGCTTTAACACAGATCCTCTTTTTATGTGAAACAATATGAATTGCCATGGGCAACATAATTTATTGAAAGGATGAAAAAAGAAGAGAAATCCACAAGCTGAGAAAAATTACTTTAAATTCTGAGTATCTGAATGGAGGCAAATTTCACCGTGTGCAAAAAAAGTATATTGGTTATTACTGCCTCGCACGATCAAATAATTTGCCTAGTTATATGGAAAAGTGCTATCTATACAGACAAAGACCAAGAGAAAACCCTAATTATTTATTAGCACATTTCCTTGAATCTTGTATTTCATTAAAACATTAAAAGGAGAAAAAGTGTTCTATCAGACCCGCCAAACAGTACGAATATCACAGTTAATATTAAAACAATTCTTAGCATACTTTTTCAGAAACCATAAAATTTTATAAACACAGGCCCTTTTTAAAAGGCAAATAACAAAATACCAGGTCAGAGCAGTGTAGCAGGCTCGGCAGCCTTTCCTCTGGAACAAATTTTTCCCTGAATTGGGCATTGTGGCATACCCTCCATCACTTTAGACTCGCAGGCAGCTGTCAGAAGCTGCCTGGGCTGGGTCACAGCCTGTGTGGAGACCTTGTTAGACCCAAATCTTCACAGTTGCATTGTCAGTGGCCTTCATGCCCTCTGAAACATTAACACTCACTATAAAAATTAGCGTACTTCCTTCCTTCCCAGATTTCTACAACCACATTATGGGGGCTTTCAAGCAAACTGGAATATGTTCATCACTAGTAGATCAAATGCCAACTGATATTTTCAATCAACTTCCTAAGTCCCACCAATTTGGGAGTGCTGGCTCTTCCCTGGGGGCTTGACTGCTCTGCAGCAGTAAACAGAAGGCGGGTCAGGCAGGGAAAAAAGACAAAAAAAAGGCATCTGTCTCTTCTGTTTGGATCCAGCACAATGCTTCAGAAGTGGTGCTCCACTAGAAAGGATAGCTGAAAGACCGAGAGTCTCGGCACTAGGTAAGACACACATATGCAGTAAGTGACTAGGGACACGGTTTAGTGGTGGACTTGGCAGTGTTAGGTTTACGGTTGACTCAATGATCTTAAAGGATTTTTCCAACCTAAATGATTCCATGATTCTATGATTCTACTCTAATTACAAGAAAAAACGTCCTGTTAACAGGAGTATAATCTAGGGCAACATACAGAAACAAAGGCACCTGGGGTATCCCACCACACCAGACAACACCCCTCACTAAGGGCTGCAAACCTGAGGCCGGGCAACAAGGTTGAAAGCCCAAAATCATGGCGTAATTAATAATTCCCAAGTTCAACAAGGAGAAGTGTGAAGTCCTGCACCTGGGGAGAATGAATTCAAAGTGAAGACCTAGAAATTCGCTACATGCTTACAGATCACATGCCTACTGACAGATAATCTCCCAACTGTCAAACTGCCAAAAAACTGAAAAGAAATTCAATAAAATATTTCAAGTAACAGAAAAATTATTAGCGATACAAACCCATTCAACAGTTCCTTAAAAGCATCTCTGTTCACATCAGCATCCAAAAGCAGTGCGTCAGAGCGGGACCAGGCAGTTTAGTACACACATAAGAAAAAGACTATCAGACGCACTCACCCATATGCTGTTATTAATCCATATCCACCGGCATTCATGAGCCAAACAGGTTGCTTAAGGGACCATTCATCAAAAATAATTCAGCAAATGAGGAAAAAGGAAAAGTGCCATTTTAAAGATATATAGTATTTATTGCTTCAGTTTAAAGGTTGTGTTATTTTGGTAATGCTGCTTGTGAAGGTAGCTTTACATGCCACAGCACAAAGTTAATAGCTATGAAAATAGGCAGTTCAATCAAGAATCAATTTCCCTTCACACTCATTAACTAAAAAAAGAAGTTAATGTTTTCCAAGTGATGAAAAATTAGGATACCAGACTTCAGAGACCTGCTCCAACCTTCCCCTGCAATATCCCCAACTACCCTTACGACCCACGTGAATTTATCTAATGCAATATTCTAACTTCCCCTACACATCTCCTAAACTCCCTCAATGTAACTAGTATTCTCAGCTCCCTCTGACACCCCAAATTACCATGGGTTAAGAGGTAGCATAAAGCATGGCTGGTTCAGAGCTACACATCCCAAATGGTCAGACACAAGTCAAATACAGCCGGTAACTGTTGAACCCACACCGCGGTTTCTCTCTCATTAGCGATACTAATTTGAGTATGTTTTCTACAGCCAGTTGCAATTTTCCTTCAAAGTAAGTAAACAAGCTTTGAGATCTCCACTCCTGTGTCAAAACTGATCAGAAATGGATGATGGGGTCAAAAATTACTGGAGAGACGCTGACAAATGAGAAGGAAAAAAGGCATTTAAGACTGCAGTGAGAACCCAGACAAAAAGTGTTGTCAGTGCCATGACCAACAACTTTGTTCATGATAAAGCATAGTAGGAAAGTATCAGCTGAGGTTTCAAAGACTGAGATCTCTCAGATCTACGTTCTTCTACGTTTACATTATCCACTGACGTAAGTAGGCTGAGTACTCTCTGAGTCTAAGAAGGGAGGTATTGCACAGTACTACACAACATCAGCGTATTGTGTGCTGGCTGCCAAGGAGCAAAAATTAGACACTAAAGACACCAGTGATGTCTTTATTTGCTACCACAAAAAAGATCTAAGAACATCAATTAGAGTATGCATAACTTTGGAACTATCAGCAGACCATATAGAGGCATAAAATGCAAAGGCTTTGTTTCTCAGGAACCGAGGAGGTCGTTCCAACAAACATAACAAGCTTTTAGATGTGCTTCAAGCGTACACGCTTTCCATTGTTCCACCATGCTGTGGCACGACAGAAACAGCCAGGAGGCTTTCACAGACATTTGAACTGGAAGAGCAGAGGAGGGTTGTGTTAGAGGAAATCAGCCTCCTGCACACGAGCTTTTCTGGCACACTGTGTACCTAAGCTGGGTCAGCAAAACTGCTTACAAAAATATAGTTAACGCTGTGAAGGCAACGAGTACTTATTCATCTTTGGGGCTTTACAGGCAGCTGACACTTTCCAAAGCCAATCTGGTTATATGAACTGAAACTCCATACAAGAAGCAGCACATTTATCAAGATGCAATGTTAGTAACCACATTAACCTACACATCCTTTACAGAGTTCAAATGGTAGATGAACACAAGACATCTACTGCCTGAAGTGCTGAAAGAAATTCATTTGTTTAGGACACTATGCAGTAACATCTCGAGTTCAGTTAGCATCAACTTTTGGGGCCAACACACACAACATGAAAACCATAGCTCAACTGTTTCTATAGAAGATGCTATATCAACACTCTGATTGTTTATTCACTCTATGAGTGAATTATATATCAAACGAGCTTCACAGTTGGCACTTCCCAACAGCTGCTTTTCTCTCCTGAGCAGCTGGCAGACAAAGTGTACCCTGTCATAATTCACATCCATGTTACAAGCCACCAGCGCTGGTGAAGGTTGAAAGCTGAATTTGTGTCCATCAGCAGCTGGTTTTACAGCTCTCGTGCCACAAGAGCTGTCCTCTCTACCATCATTTTAAGACCAACTATTTTGGTAGGTAAGGTAGTTTTAAAAAAAGGAGGAAAAAAAAAAAAAGGGCAAGAGCAGCTATCATTTTTAACTGTCTGCCTCTGCAGCGATGCTCCTAGGTAGACCTCCATTTGACTTGTGCCTTCAAGGCACTGCAGTGCGGCGGAATAAACTTCTGAAGTTTGAGTTTGCTCTGTGCTGCTGAGCACATCAGTCAACCTTTCTATTTTTTCCTTCATTTACAAAAGGAAGATAATAGTACCAGCTATATCAACTGCACAGCAGTGTTGAAAGGATTAATTAGCTAGTATCTCTACAGTCTTAAGCATGCAGAACATCACAGATGCACAGTGTAATTACTATTATTAGGGGGGTAATTTCTTTGACTCATTGGGACAACACACATTTTATCTGTCATTTTTTCATGGCACAGAAGTCTACCACCAAATATCCTCAGTTAAAAAGAAACTTGAGTAACATGGCATAAACTATCCACTGCAGGGCTTTACTTTTTTCAAGCATCTATTATTTCTCATTAGTATTTAGGGATAGAAATTTGTGGGCTGCTAATAGCCAAGAAGCCTTAAAGCTAGCCACAAGTGAGTGCTGACAAAAAAGGTACTGACCTACTTGCTAAGTGCAGTATCCTCCTAAAAGCCACATTTAAAACTAAACCATGTTGGGTCAGCTTTTCCTGGCTGCTAGCAATGTCCGTAAAGGCTTTAACTGCTGGCCAAAGCTGCAGTATCCAAACCAGCTCTAGACCTATTAATCTGAGAGAGTGTCCTCCTCCTTAGGGTATACTGATGTGGCTGAGATCTGTAAGGGTACTGGACCGTGAACCAGATACAATACATTGGTCACACATTGTGAAGAATGCCATGAAACTTAGGATTTATCTTCTTCAGGACTCAGTACATAACGTCTATAGTCCAAGAGCTTTGAGATTCCCTGTAATGCTCAACTCTTTCCTAAAAGAAACTAGAGAACAGAGAAAAGTCATCATGCACAAATGGAGATCGTAATTGCTGTAGACTCAAAAGTAAGCAAAGCTGAACTAGAAGAAAGGGAATGAGAGTTTGGTTTTCATGCAAAGTCTGGGGAAAAACCTTGGCAGCAAAGGAGCTGAGAGGAGTGTGATAGAACTGTAAACTGTACTTGCGTGCATGAGTCAAGTATGATGCTAACTCAATGTCAGTAACTTCATACTGAGAATAACAGATGATTCCAGGACATTGATATTCTTTCTCTAGAGTAAAACTCAGTGCTTTTCATAGAAATTTAGGTCAGCACACGACGACAGACACAAGCCTCCTGAACATACATTAAGTAGCAGTAACAGTTTAAAGCAATGCTAAACCAAAGAGCCTAAGAAATACAGCGGCTATAGATGTTAAAGGTCACAGCAAATTCTCTCTCTTGTAGTTTTGCTGTTGGGTATACAGTGCCATGAATCTTTGGCATTCCGTAAGAAAAGCATAGTAACACAGCTACTCGAAGTAACAACTGCTCCAGGCACTTACCTCCCTAACCTGGTCATGGGTCCTTGTGTTAATTATCATCCAACTACAATAGAAACCAATGAGGTTGGTGGACTGACAGGTTATATGGGAATCTCCAAGGAACATCACCTGGCAGACCTTCACTTCCCCAGGACACGTGCGCTAGGACTAAGTAACACTGAATTCTCACCATCGCAGGCTCGCAGACAGATGCCTCTGGTAGGAGCCAGCTGGGATCATTTAAATCAGCTTTAACAGTAACACTGCAGTGCAAAGGAGGAAAGCACAGCATTGTTCTCACAGCTTCTTGCTTTTACCAATCTGTCACCCATAGAAAGCTGCTCACAGAGCCTATCAGTCACAGCTGAAATTCTAACCCTTCATGATTAGCTAGCATTAGGTAAACCAAATCAATGGCTTGACTGCAAATTTGCCAGAATTGCAATATGCATGCATTAGAATGATTAGACCATTTGCAACTTCATTATCTCCTCTAGAGATACATGAGGTATTACCCTAAAAGTGGCATGCATATTTTAAATAGTATTGAAACATAGCTGTCTTTTTTTTTTCTCCACAGAAGACATGATGATTACCAGCTGACATACTGAGGCAAAGCCTGTCATGCCAGACCCCTATGACAGCCTTGACCATGCCATCATTAAGCTACTTTAAAGTAAAAATTCAGAGGAATTTTGAAACTACTTTATATAGCACTGTCAAACCTAGTTTTATTACTGCTTCATCGTTTGCACCTCCTAGGAACAGTAGATAGGTAATTAGTGCTTGACACATTATCATTCTCCCTGGGCAAAATGGCAGCACAAATGCTAATTGTAGGAATGGAGTGACAAATCGGGTGTGCCAACAGAGTCTACTTGATCACCGGTGAACAAAGATACACACAGGAGGAGATGGGCATAATGAGAAACAGCCTATTAGCAATCTTATCTTCGGCTAATAGCTGAATAACTATACAGAAACAAACTACATAGCTAGAGAAAGACCAGTATTTTCAGCTAAAGCGCTGAAGTTTTTTGAAACTAAAAGCACTTTTTGCAGACAGAAAATTATTATTCTTACTCACCACTTGTGAAGTGAAAATTAGCAGTTACATACAACTCTAACCACTGCATGGTTGTTTAGAAGAAACCTCTGGCTTTTACTTTATGTAAAATCCACGTCAGAATTGAGACAAACTGTTGAATCAGTCTGCAGTCTGAACATTAACCTGCGTTTTACTAAACCACTATGCTTACATTTTTAATGACAGCTCTTCTGTGCGCCCTCCTTAAACTGACGTTCCACAACAGCAAGGGAGTTTCCACACATGTCATATAACAGGCATTCAATAATATAGCAGACCCCTTGCCTGCTACGTGTCACCCTAAAACTCCGATGTAGTTGTATGCTGTAGAAGTAATGAAAATTACAGCTTTAACACTTAAATGCAAAGTAAAGACATTCATCTAGTTTAAGTAATGTAACAGGGAGAAAACCAAGCACTTACCCACATCTAAACCAACTTGCAAATACCATCGCTATGGCAGGCAAACAGTGAACTACAACCTCGCTATATAGATTCATCTACCCAATACCTACACATATGCCAAACTTTAAGATGACAAAGCATACCAGTGCAGGGAATGCCCTGCACTTAAACACCTACTATGTGTTGCTGAAGAGTAATTTGGTTTTTTTTAAACCAGAAAATTTTCTCAAAACCCGGAACAGTATGTTTTATCTGAGTTGTACTGCTACAATGCACTTATGCCTATCTGTAAATAAAAGATTATTATCTTGCTTGTTGCAATTAGGTATCATTATACTGCTATATTTCATGATTTTATTCATTACTGTTAATGAACTGAAGTGATTTCAGATATCAATAACTACTGTGTCCACAAAATTTTAACAAAAAACTTCCACAATAAAACAGTAATTCAAGCTAATAAATCCTCACCAAAATCCCCTTCTCAAACATAAATTACCAATTAAGTACCATTAGGGAGATTTAAATCAGAAGCCTTATGAAATCTATTTTAGTATTTACAAGCAAGAACACTGGATAGAGTCTATACACACGCATACAGCTTATGTACTCCAGAGGGGCTCTGGCAATGTGCCCTGGTAGCTGACGCCATACAATATTGCCGTAGGCAGCCAAGCTAGCTACAAAGCACCTGCAGACTACCATGTAAAACAAACCAACCTTAGATACCTGGGTAATCACATGCAATTAGGTTAATGCAATTGGACTGAAGAAACTGCAAGATGAATACTGGCAATAACTGTGCTGTTACTAATTTGCAATGGATTTCCTAGCAAAAGTCAAATTTGTCAGCCCTTTAGAGCATCCCAGTTGTGTCACAATAGTTGTTTTCAAAACAGCAATAAAAGAAAGCAGTAACTTAACACTAATGTTTTGGCTTGTTTGAAAAGAGAAGAAAGCAGCTAATAACTATTGATCCTTTTAATCTGTTTGACAGCTTAAAACTTCAAGAACAGTAAATGCATATGAAAGATCTGTAATTTGCAATTGCACTTAATTCCACAGCACAGAACTGTCAGGTTAGACACAACTTCTATATTAACTAGTATTTACTTAATCAAGATATTGATAGTTCAAGGTCAGTTCACGCTACATGATACACTGACATCTACTCCTCTTTATTCCCCCACTTTGCTGTACCGCTTTAGATGCACAAAAAACTCAGTTTCACTTTTGTCTTCTAAAAATTCAGACCCACAAGTTCTGTCTATAATACCTGAAACTTCTAACTCCAAGCAGATGTTAAAAACAGTCACTGAGAAAACAAAGAGAGTTATGACTATTTGTTAACCACAGTACAAAATAGGCTTCTTAAAATGTATCCACATTAATTAAAACTACTGGAAGAAATAGACAGTTGCTGCTGTATATGCGGAAGCAAACAAGAAACAAAGCAGCCCAATAGAAGTAAATAAATACTTGCAGTATGATCTTAAAAGATTGTCTCAGGCAGCAGCTGAAAGATCTGCAGAACTAGGAGGAAAACCACCATCGTCTGAGGCACAGCTGCATCTTGTATATTGTGTAACCGCTTTGGCAAATAAGCATCAGAGAAACACCTATGTAGAAATGCATTGCCTCTTAATGAAGATAAGTTCAGACACACTAGTAACTAAGATGTCTAATTGCAGTTGATTAAAGTTGCAAATTTTGCGTATTGTGACAGTGCAATACTAATACCATAAAACAAATACAATTTGGAACTGGCTACAGGCAAGTATTACAGACAGGCTGACCTGAAATCTAAGCACACAAACTGCTGGGGAGAGCAGGGGATTCTCTTTCAAGGCTGGGAATTAAATTTTTTTTATTTTATTTTAAGAGATACTTAAATCAAATACGAATTCAATAAATAAAATCATAACTGTGTGGAATGTAATAGTCTGTGAAAAAACCACTAAGCACAGAAGATCCAATAGTTCTCTTGTGCCATGTTATGTATGAGGAAAGCTTTTAGAAAACTTTTGGGTGTTTGGATTTTTTTTTTTCTTCTCCTTCTTGCGGAATAAGAGATGTCTATGAACTTCTTAAATTTTTTGGGTGTACAGAATTGTAGCAGCATGGGTTGGAAGGGACATCTCTAAACCAACCTCCACCATGGCCAACACCAAACTAGGTCATTTGCAGCTTTTTTTCTAGAGAGATCTTGAAAACCACCAAGGACAGAGATGCCATAGCCCTCTGAGCTTGTTCCAGTGCTGCCCCACCCTCTGAATGAAATCTTCTCTCATAATGTTCAATCTGAACCTCTCAAGTTGTAATCTGTGGCCACTGCCTCTTTTTATTTTGTCTGACAACCAAAACCTATTTGCTTCCATCATCTAACTGCCATCGAAACAACTCAACAACAATCAATCCCTTCGAGCTTGATACCCCAGCCAACTTTCAACTCTTCTAAAGTGTCTACCCATTCGTTTTTAAAGTAAACTACAACACCCGTTTGATACTTTGCTATTCATACATGAACAGAGAAAGAAAATGCCTTGGTACTTGTGGTTGATTTCAAGGTCTGCAGTTAAACTCTGTTTCAGACTTCTGCTGGGAAATCTCTCTCTGCCTCTTTCCCAATTTCTCACTGCATAAATGACACTTCCCTTTCCCTTGCCTCTGTCAGAACTAGTCAGTTTTGGACCGGGAGAATCTCTTGGTTTATGTCTCCTGGCACAGAGATACAGAGCAAAGCACCAAATCCGATTTTCTTACCTTAGTGTATGAAAGTTTTGAAGAAATTGCAACTACCACATCTGCTTCTAAAAATATCCTTTGCATCTCATATTTAAGACTTGTCTTTGTTGTAAGCACTTCAGTAATGGCCTTGCGATTCTACTTCAGATGTTTTTGAGTAAAACAAAGTAGATATTCATGTGCTTTCAGTATTTATAAGGCAATAGATTATTTTATCTCAAATAAAAACAACTGATGACCACGTATAACGAATTTACTGAAGCTGAGTATTTCAATTTGTCACAGGTCAAAATGTCTATGTTTACATAGGCAAATTTCTGATAAATTTTTCAGACATACAAATAGGAACTTAAGTGAGGTGCTACTAGTGCTGATCCCTCAATTAGAAAGAAAAACAAAACCCAAAACATTGTTTTTTCCAGAATTCTAGAGCTCTTACTAGTTCCATACATGGAAAGCAGTGGAATAGTACAGGCTGCCGGATAAAAAAGCATCATTTTTTAATGGCCCTTCCCACAAGTAACTGGTCATCAAAGAGCAGTTAGATAACATGTACTTTATATCGCTCAGAAAAGATTTCTCTCTTTAACAAGTGGTAGTCAATAGCTTATTAAAGAAACAGATCCATCTAGTGGTAACACTAGCTTTATGCTAATGCCTGTGTCAAGCACGAGCAGGGAGGATTGGAGGCTAAACGAAGAGGCTACATTATGCCACCAGAAAGAGCACTGGTAATCAACGTTTCGCTTTAAGTCAAGTGGGGAGAACTTTTCCTCTAGTGAAGGTGCTGAACAAGCCTTTTCAAAACATTTGGTTTACAAAATATTAGCACTTACAATCTTTAGAAAAGACGGAGCCTCACTACTCAAACTTGACAGTCAGCATCAATGTCAGATTGTTGCAGAAAAAACTCAAATACATGGGGTAAGGGAACTGCTGGAATACTCTTCAGAAACTGTAATTTGAGTTCAAAATATCCTAAACCAGTTAAAAAAAAAATTTATATTATAATGACTTCGAGTACCTCTGTGCCTAAACAATCTTCAGCTTTAAGCAACAGCATGCTTTGTTCATTTGGTCTAGTGTTGTTGCACATGACAACTCTGAGCTGGAATGGTCCCAGGGGATGAGAGAAAGAACTATAACGTGCCAAACTTGAAAGCCATGCAATTCTAGGCCTGTCAGAGCACTCCTGGTAAAAAGTGCTGGAAAAGCTAATAAGGCCTCATCTAATAATGGATTGAAAATGACAGTAAAATTAGCATCACTGGTCACAATTTCATGGTAAACAGATCTTGTCAAAATAAGTCATTATGCAGTTTTTCAGTGGGAATCTCAGACTTGGTTACTTGGCACCTCAGGCCAACTTGATTAGAAAACAAAAGCACTGTAACGACATAATAAATGGATTAAAAACTGATGGGACTCCACATGCAGCTGTACAGGAGAACAAAGATGCACATATTGTTCCAGGGAACCAGTTTCCCACCCTGCCCTAAGTACTCCTCTTGTCCCCAACTCTGCCAAGCTAGTGGAGAAAACACAAAGTTATCAATGATGACATTTACAGATAACACACACAAAAAAAGTACAGAAAACCACCAAGTAGCCAAGTGAACAATTTGGCTTACTACTACTGCTGGGCTCAAGTAAACCCGGTATATTTTGCTGAACAACCAGCTAAGCAGAGATCTACCCTGATTCTTAAGTACCTCAAAAGAAATAAAATAAAATAATACAAAAGACAGTTCAAAAGGAAAGGAGGTCCCTGACCCTACCTGAAGTGGCAGCCAGTTCCCAAACTTAACTCAATCCTGAAACCCCTACAGACCCAGGAACCAGAGAGCAAAGAAGAGTTGGGAAGAAATGGGGGTGGAGGGGTGCAAATGGGGCAAGCAAAGAGAGCAGCCAGCAGTGGCTTCGGTACAGGGGAATAGCTAGAGCCAAGGCCTTGCTCGCAAATTTAGATTGGATTGAGGGAGAGAAAAATAAAAGGAGAGGGAAGCAGGAGCAAATCCATGTCCTCACACCTAACCCTTTCTCCCCCTGAATCTCCATCATGCTTCACAGGTCTGCTCCACAGGCAACACGGAACAGTTTTTCTGCCTCGTAAAGAAAACAAGCATTTGTAGGTCACCTCTCAGACAGCAAAATCCTCCAAAGACGATTTCAGAGTACGGTAGGAAAAGGACTTCTCCACATTTATAATCTCCGAACCACAGTTTTTTCCCCTCATCCTCAGAATCCGTCCGCCTCAGGCCTATACAGTCTTGCAGTGCAAAAGAATAATCTCTTCGCTATCCTGAGGTCTGTTTAAGTTCATGTTCACTCAAAACGCCCCTCTTCTTCTATTGTGTATTATGAAAATTGTTTATTACTATTTTGCTGTTATAAACTCATCCGACAGTATTCGCCGATGTCTCAGGGCTAGACAATAGCCAAAACCCTTACCTGAGCCAACGGCCTCAGCAGCAGAAGCTGCGTTCCAGCTGAACAGCCTTCATGCTCCTGTCTGATGCATGCTTTAGCTCCTCGAACTTGAGCCCGGACAATACCTCACACAGCCGACAACACGGCGTGGTTGGTTCTGTTACCCGACAGAGCAGAAAACCTTTTGAAGTTGGGGCTGCACAGTAACTAAGTTGTTACAGACTAAATATAGATGCACTTATTTAAGTGCAGCAAGCACAGAGGTGTCCGTGTTGGTCGCAGCAATAGCTTTCAGCTCTCCCCTCTCCAACTCTCCCAGCAAGAGAGCAGAATTTCGTCTTTGCTCTAAGGTTCCACCTACTGTTCATGCATTTGGGAGATTCATTTGATTTGGTGTGATGAATATGCCTAATGAGCGTAAGACCTATAAACTCAAGTCACAAATAACAAATTGGTACCCAGTTCAAGGGCTCTATATTCTGTATCTTTTTGGATTTAATTACTGGAGGAATGGGGAGGGAAACAGACCCTCACTCAACTGGGAGTTTTCTTTAAAAGATTAGGCTTCTCCTAGAGAGCTTCTCCCCAAGGAAACGCAGCAGTAAGGAAGTCAGTCTCAACCCCAAAGCACTCTCTTGGTCCCTGAGGCTTTCTAAAAAGAATATAAAAAGGCTACAGGGAAGTAATTTGGGAGTAATAAGAGAAAGGCTCCCATCAAAAGCTATCTGACAAATAATTTGTCTGCTATAGAAATATTCCAGTGGAGTCCTGGAGATAAATTAAGTACTCAAATGATGCCCAAAGGAAAATAAAAATGAAATTGAGCAATTGAAGGTAGAACAAGGATCACAATCACGCTTTTTAGCAAAGACTGATATGCTTAGCTTTCACTGGTGAAATCTATTGCCAAAATTACTATTTCTTTTTTTCTCTCAATTAAACTGGTGCAAGACACCAACATTGGGATTAGCAGAGCCGCATTATTCATTCATACACAGCTAATGCTCACTATGCAAAACAAGAACTAGAATCCCAATGCCCAATTATTTAACTAATTTGAGACTGAACTTACAAACTCACACAACGGCATCTGTGTTGTCAAACCTTGATTTGGTTATTTCATTTCCATTAAGTGTTACTTCCACTTCAATTTTTAAGCATCTTTTATAACAATACCCATCAATAAGTGGCCAGTATTGTTATATTTACACGTCTCTTCTTCTGTGCTAGGGGATGCAACAGCTATGGAGAGGTGGATTGGACCATTACACAGGCAAGTAAGCGTTCAGTAATCAAATTACAAACTATCAAGGACTAAACTTAAATCAGTTTAGACTATAATAAGACTACTAAAATTTCTATGAAGAGACAACTTTTTAGTGCAGACCTTTAATATTTCAGAGAAAAACTGTGTTTATTTCTTTCCCACATTTCACATGACGCAATCCCTGGTAGAACCATCTGGAGGCTGTAGCAGGGAAAAAATAAAGAAAAAAAGGATGTAGTGGGATAACAGAAGTGACAATAATACATGATGATAACACAAACTTTATCATAGCTACGATTATGCATGATAGAGTTAAATGAAAAATTGATTTAACATACCTCTACACAGCACTCCACTGGGACACTTGTGTATTTTTGGAAGTAAGCTGATGGGTCTGATTAAATCAAATCATAAGCTGAAGAAATTAAATGACAATAAAGGAAAAAACAGCCTTATAATTCAGCACAAGAATAACAGAGCTACAGAAGAAAACTGCTGAGCTGTAAATTGATTGACATAAGCTGGTGAAAACCACTTCTGGGTCACTCGCCTCCTGCTTTAGGAGTTTTGAAGCACGCTTGCTGTCTGACTGTAACTATTCACATCCATGGCATCCAAGTGGCTCTGATGCTAATTATGCAATTATTAGGGGACTTAAGTGCTTAGATGTATAGGTTTTGAAAATTCAATGCAGGAAAGCAGCAACAAGAGCACAACAAAGGCCATCTTTTAGCATTGCTGCTATTAACATGAAAAATCAGAAGAATAGTAACAAACTGTTGCAGGCACAAACTCACCCAGCACTTTAACCCTGGAACGGGGTTTTCAGGCACCACCTGACCTTTATGCCAGCCAGAGCTCAAGCACAGCACACCACCTAACAGAACGTGTTAGCAGCGGAGCTGCCAAACTACAGCTACTCCTCGCAGGTCAGAAAACAGGAAGGCTTTTGAAGCTGGGAAACTAAGTTGCTACCATATAAATTTTATATATGTATACATATATGTATAGATACACACAGAGATATTTAGTTCAACACACACAGTAAGTCAAGTGCACCGCAGGCACAGGAAAGAGCTGCTTTCAGTTGTTCCTTCTATTTTCCTTTTGCCTAAACAGCAACTGCTGCTGCGCTTATGTATTCAATAATCATACTTTGGTTCATTTTGATGGGCATAGAAGGTTGCTTCATAAAATTTGAGAACTCTAGTTACAAAGGTGACAGCATAACAGATGGAAAGTTTTTGGGGTTTGGTTTTTTTAGGGTTTTGGTTTTGTTTTTTGTTTGTGTTTGTTTTTTTTTTTTAAACATACCAATCAATTGTTATAAAAGCAATGCCTGATTTATAGTAACTTAAAAAACACTATATTTGGTATTTTGATAAGCTCTGCAAGCAGACTCAACAAGCAGAAATCAGGCAACATGTTTTTTCTTCAGATGAGCAAAGGGATCACTTTTATTATTCCTTTGTGTTTAGGTACAGCAAGATGATGAAGAAATGGTACTGCTGTGCAGAGAACTGTTTGTTTCCTCTGGTGTTGAGCTGCATCCATATTTAATATGAAAGCTGGAGACCTAAACCAGGGTGCAGTAAGGTGTAGATGCATCTGTAAGGAATTTTGCTGTGAAAGCAAACGGTGTCCCTTAAAAAACAGACTGAGAGTAAGTGCAGTGTCTTTTTGATTTTGCCCTTGAGCCTGTTGCCAGCTCCAGCACCTGCCCCTCTATAGGGTGCGGGCCACCCCTACAAACCCAGCCATTTGGAAGCGTTAGCTGTAGACAGTGCAGGACCAAGAACCCTTTATTAAAGCACACGTGCCATCACTTATACTGGTGCAGCTCAAGCTCTGCCAGGTCCATTATATTAGTACTTATTCATTGTCATTTGATCTTTGAAAGAAGGATTAAATGGGGTAGTATTGAATCACCATCCTAAGGATTAATGACACTCAGCAGAATAGCTAAACTGAAAAGGTGCTGGGGAACACTGGGAAAAAATGTTCTATATAATCCTGGTATTTCTTTTAGTTCTACTTTTTTTAGTTCTACTTAACTTTGCCTAAGCACAAAACAAGATTCCACTTTTTCTGAGAGAGTCAGAGGCACGCAGAGCCTCAAAATGCATTACTTCAGGATTCTTAATTTTTAAGAGATTTTCACACAGCTTCTTTGGAGAGCACACACTTGGGTACCCAGAAAACAGTTTAAGTAATATACAATACAGTAAGTGGAGTCTGTAAGACCCGGGATGACTTGTAAGCAAAAATACTGTGTATTCCTCACAGAGAAAGATTGCTGCTTCCCCCCACCTCGGCCCTTTTCTTTTTGTTTCTGCTCTTGTTAGCCAGTAGGTGAAAAAATACTGTATAAGCTCACATTTGTTTTTGCCTCTGGTCTCCTTGTGACAGACAGAACCACAGTTAAGAACGGTTCAGTTAACTCCCAAGGCTGGGTAGTCTCTCCAGGTGAGAATTACTTTCCTTCCAGTTCTCCTCCAAGCTTAGACAGTAGCATTGCAATGGGATCAAGCTTTACCCTAATAAAGGAAGATGTCATTCTAAGTAAAGCTGGAATAGTAATCCCCTGCATCAAGAAGAAAGGCACACTGTCACCTTCCAGTGATAAGCCAGTGCATCCACAAAGCTGTTTTTAACACTTACCGTTACACTTCTCCTAATACACCGCACTGCTTTGCCCAGCCGTTTGAGTTAAGCGAGCTGCAAGAAAAAGGCAACACCCATAGCAGACTAGCCTCTGATAATGGAAGCAGTGGGGAGAGCAGGGAAAATCTCCAACATAGTAATTCTACATCTCCCATGAGGATCACATCCTAGTTTTAGAAGTTTCTATGCCCCTTCTTGTTGAGCTGACTTCCGCAGCTCTATGCACATACAGATACAGTGTGCCAACCGAATCCATGTTGTTTTCCCAGTGTTCCTTTCCATTCTTTTCTGGCTAAACAAAGCGTAATGCTGCAATATAAAAAGTGGGTTACAAGGACAATAGGGAAGAACAACAACAAATACCATAGCACCATTTTTACCTTTTTTTTTTTAAAAAAAGAAAAAAAAACCCCAAAACTTTAAAACCCTTCAGGGACAATAAAAAAAAATACTGCTCATTCAGTATGAAAAATCATGTTTCATCATTTCATCTCCAAGCTAAAGGACTGAAGAAGTGCTTCCTCATAACAACTCGCAGACAATTAACTTGCTCTCTCCACTACATGGACACTTTCAGTAAAATCCAACTTCTTTAGCAGTATAAGAATTAATTACACTAGAAATTAGAATTCATATATTTATACACTATCATCCATTTTATGGTTACCAATACACATCATTTACTCTGCTTTGCGACTTAGAGTTAGATTTCATATTGATAGCATATTCAACACTGTTTTCATACCTCTTATTTACTATTGAGTTGATGTTTTCACAGCTTTTTTAATACTTGTCATATACTATCACTTTCTTCAAATATTTTCTGATTTATTGCCATCTACAGAAATAAAACTGTCATAGGAATGCTTTTCGTTATGTAAACCGGGTGTATTTCCTGTGTGGTTTGGTGGTTTTGTGGGGGGGTTTGTTGGGGTTTTTTTTTTTTTGAAAAACGCCTTTTTTTTCCCCACTTTGTAAAACTACCCTGCATAGGAAGGAACTTAAGTCATGCAAAATCATTACGCAGTGTCAGATTTGTAATGAAGGAAAGTCACACAAGCCACACGCCAGGTAACTTGATTGGCTGTAAAAAGTCCTACCTTCAGCATACCTTCTCAGCACCCACTCCGATTACACGAGATCTTCTGAAGGCACAGAGACCACATCAAAGGCATCTCCCAAAGAGGCCAAAACCAAGCCAACTCTTCAATCCTCCGCAAGAACTCCATTTAGGGAAAGGAAAGTTTGCAAGTTGCTACTCAAAAGACAGCTAAAGAAAGCACCACCAATGTCAATGAGCATCAACATCCTGTCAGGGATTATTTGTTTATCACCTTGGACTCAACTGACAGCATCTGTCAGTCTCTGAACAGCCTTCATCCATCAGTATGGGAAGATCACATCTCTACAGTAGAAAGTTATAACTGTGTGTTCTTGCTCTGTCATCGCTTCAGAGTTCCTGCTGCCTATCCTTCAAAAATTTGAATGCCGAAGAAAGTTGACAGCCATAATGCAGTATCAGTCTTAAAACGTGATGTTAGATCAGGACAGAATTTAGGGTGGAAGTTCCCTCTATCCCAAAAGGTCCTTGTAATCTGCTGGAAAGGTACTATCTACCAGCTTCAAAAACACAATTATTACCTGTTATTTTCTATTATTTTTTGGAGAAAACCACCACAGAAAACAGATGGGATATGCGATTTCATCTTCAGTTAAGCATCAGAAGATTTTAAAAAAAAAAAAAAAAAAAATCACTAACATTATGTCTGCTGATCAAAGAAGGGAGGTTCAAAACTTCAGCCCTTCTTTAAAAAAACAACAACAAAACAAAACACAACCCAAAACCTAAAAAAACAAACACCACACAAAAAACACCAAACCATACAGGTTCTGACTTCTCTCCCAAAAAGGATATAGCTTGTACTCCGCCCTGCCCGCTCTGAGTTGATGTGAAACTCTCAATTCTGAAAAAGACAAGAAAACAAATCTCTCTACTCCGTATGAAAGCTAATCGCTTCTCTTGGTGAAGTAGTAAGTCTGGTACTCTGGTAGTTGATCCTGAGGTTCAAAGAGGCTCATGATTTATATTTATTTTTATTCCCTGTGAACAAGAACAGAGACCACAAAAATGACAAATTAAAAGGCCTGAACAACAACAAACTCCTGAGTTCTAAGTCCAAGAGAAGACACAAGACAAAAGATCCAATTCTGTCATGTCAGTGAAAGAATCCTACTGAAAGCGCCAGGACTCTCCCTGGGATAACAAGGCTCTACCAGATGCAGAGGCTTGAAGGACCCTAATCCAGAAGCAAACCAACTTAGGAGTGTATAGGTATTTTCTGGTTTTGTACTTAATTATCTGTTGACATACACTTGAGACGGGTACTGTACAAAGACTAGCCTCAATCAATAGCATATACAGAGCTACTGTCAAGTAATTGCGCTGCTTCTTCCCGATAGAAGCTAGCAGGGGACAAAACCAAAAAATCCCAACTGGCAAACTCAGTCTAAAAATAAAACCCAAAGAGGTTAAAGAACTCAAAGTTCAAAAGTAGAGGCCACCATTACATATGGAAAAGGATGAGTCCAGGATCAAAGTCAAATGGGGGCGGGAGGGGGGAGGGAAGAAACACCACAAAAACCTGGAGAAGGACCTGTAATCTAGTTTGGTACATACATACATATATTGAGGTTCAGCTCAACCAGAAAAGTTCATTGGTTATTTCTGTGCCTTAATTTCTAGAGAGTTAGTTGTTGTTTAGGCACAAAAAAATTGTCCGAGAGAAACGTGGTTAATTAAGTTGCCTATGAAAACTAACCAAAGATTTGGGGATTTTCTTTTTGTCGGTTTCCTTTTTTATTTGGAAAGGTGGCTGGGAAAAATTGTATAGGATCTGCTTTTGCCAGTGTCCTTAACCAAGAGTCCCCGTGAACGAAGATACCATTACCCAAATGGTAATAATCAACAGAAGAAACCCAGGCCATTGCTACAAAAAAGAAAAAAGAAATACGTGAAAAAAAAGTAGGAGATACCAGATATTATAAAAAGCTAGAGCTGGCAATACTCCTTTACTACACACTACTCGTTTGTTTGTCCTGATTATAGGCAGTTTCAATCTCTCGAACGACTGCAATTTGTCTAATTTATCCCACGAGTAAATGGAAGAAATAATGAATATCAAATACTCAAGCTTTTAAGAAGCCAAATGTTCTTCTTAAAAAAAAGAAAAAGAAAAAGAGAAGGGAATGACATTTTTAAGGAGAGACTATAAACACAATATGGTCATTTTCATATGGCTGTCCATAGCAATTACATGGAAGAAAACGGTACTTAAATGAACTAGCAGAATGTAAAGCACTTCATTTTTTTTCCCCCTCATTTCCTTCCTATAATAGTACTTTAAAACAAAAAGTGTTGCGCTTCATTATCAATCTTCGTCTTCAGATGGAGAGCTAGCCTTTATTTTGGCAACACAGCACATATAATCCAAGAAGCGCACAACAGAAGCCACACTAACATGCATGAAAAAAGCATTTTTCTTGTTTTCCTGTCTTCTTTCATATTGCAATTTCATTGATTTGCTTACTGAATTTTTTTAAGATTAAGAACACACGCAGTTAGGGGAGTCCAACATTGTCTACTACAATGAATTACTGGAATAATAATACTTTGTATTAAAGAAGAAAAAAAGACATAAACCTTCTGCAAGAAAAACTAGTGTCATTTAGAAAGAATAGAAAGGGACAGGCTCTTTTACATTCTACTGACATTTGTCAGTCTTTCAAGATGTGAAGGATTTTATTAACTGGTAACTTTTTTAAAATAAAAAACATTTAGCAAAGGAGCATAAAGCATCTCTTGAGCTAGTTCGTGGAACTACGACTACAGGCAAAAAAATCTACCATCAACTGAGGAATACAGTAATTCGATTATTCACTTGACAACCCCCTAATGGTATTACTCCAAAGGTTTCCCAGACAATTTTTCAAAATAATAAGATGTTACAGCTTTTAACTTTAACAGTCAGTGCCAAGTTTATAACATGAAGTCCAAAATCCCCACTAGAAAACGGGTTT
Organism: Fulmarus glacialis; assembly: GCF_000690835.1. Taxonomy (NCBI): domain Eukaryota; kingdom Metazoa; phylum Chordata; class Aves; order Procellariiformes; family Procellariidae; genus Fulmarus; species Fulmarus glacialis. Next base: position 109,524 of record NW_009214729.1, read on the forward strand.
ACTTTTGGTATTTCTGCCAGCACTTAATCGCAGGTCTTGGAATCCAGTTCCAATTCTCGCATATCTCCAATTCGTTTCTTGTGAGCTTACGTCAGGCAATACCTGACAAAAAAGACCGTCTACATAGAGATCAACGGAAAAAACTGTTTTTCAAGAGGAAGCAAAGTACGCAGATCACTGAAATGGCGCTGAGTTAAAGAGAAAAATATTTTACTGTCAGTTCAGAGAAGTTTCAGACCTAAGTTTTTTTCCAACTTAGTTTCAAGCAACTACAGGTAAGAAAAATAGGTTCCACCAATAGTTGTATTTTCACGATAGAAAATGCTTAAAACATTTTAGATTCCATGTGGGTCAAATACAAAGTACTTTTCAATCCTAATTTAAGATTTTTTTTGCCCCCATTAAAGTTACACATATGCAATGAAACAGACCTTGTAATTACGTGAAATTTATACAGTAACAAGTTTTGAAGTGTCAAAGAAAAAAAAGACATATTTGGAAAAGTGAGAGGAATGAGCAGAATGAAGAGCATGAAGTGAAAATTTGATGAAAGCCACTGGTTTGGAAGGTAAAGAACTAATAGTTTAAAAATGCAAGTACAAGCCAATCAGCATTTGATAAGCCAAGTGTGAGAAGAAAAACAAGTGAGTTGCCTCCTGTACTATTTATATTCCAATCTTCCTGTAGGTGATAGACCAAAGGAGAATGCTTAAAAGAAGAAATTTAAACCGAGAGACCTTTAATGGATATTTATGGGGAGATTTTTTCCGAAAACCGTGGGCCAGAAAGGGCTTTCACAGGGGATGAGGACCAGTACCATAAGTCACCAAGGGGCAGTCTCCCTTTACAGCCCAAGGCATTATTTGTAATATGTGTACTGGCTGTGAAGGATCTCGAAAGCAGACCCTTGTTTTCTTCAAGCTGTAACAGCTCTAATGTAATTGATATATCATCAGTTAAAATATATAATATCAAAGCACAAGTTATTTACAAAGGATGCCTTAAAAAAGGCCCAGTCCCTAGAGCTTAAGTCTCTAAATGTGCCACAAAGGACCAGGTTCTTGTTGATCAGGCACACATTAAGGAAAAAGAAGGGGGGGAAAAAAAAAAAAGAGACAGAAATACACCCAATCATTTGTTACAGCAAAAGAGGATGACAAAGCGCAACAGGAGAGTTCCTCAGATCTTCATTACACCTGAAATACATGCAGGTACATATGCTTTTTCTCCGGTTCAACAAAAGAATTGTATTATATTTCTCATATATTTTTGGATTTCCAACATAAACAGCCTTCTGAAACATAACAGCAGTAGGAACATTCCAACACATTAGTTAGAATTTATGGTGTTTGAATTCTGTGATAAAACGAGCAACAGGCTGCTCACTCCCTCAGAGGAAGCCAATTTCTTCCCTCTAACCATCATCATCTTTCATATTCTCAGCTTTTATAAGATCAGTGGTTGCAGCTAAATTAATAGAAAGTTGATTTTTAGTCTGAAGTCCTTTAAACACTCCCAAGTCTTTATAAATAAGCATCCTCTATGGTCTTAGGAAATTCAAACTATCAATGTGGAATAACCTGCATCTCAGTATCTGCAAGGCAGAAGTATCCCTGGTATCTTCTTATTTACAACCGTTCAATCAAAATCAGGTTCAAAGGTTCAATATTTCAAAGCAATTCACTATTTATGTCAACAATGCCTGTATTGAGAAATATTTTCTAAATTACGGTACAGATTTTGCGTCTTTGCAAATACCAACAAAACGAAGAAATACTTTAATCAAGAAAAAAAAAGTGAAACATGGTAACAGAACCAGTAAGAAAGACACACTGATGTTTAGATAAGTTTATAGCACAGAGAACTCCACACCATCATTATAGAGGTGTTCAGTTCTCTGCTATCAAATTTCTTTCAGATTTTAGTGACAATGTAGGGCACTGAGTTAATCTTTGATTACATCCTCACAGTAAGTCCTTGTAAGACTCCTGGACAGGTTTCCCTCATTCAGGAGATCTCATGCCATCCCCAAGAATACTGACAGCACACACAGCATATGTGATCTTTTCAGCTGCTGAGCAGCAATGACAGGTGATGAGTGAATTTTAATTTGCTTAAAACCACTCTCTACCCCTCAGGGCCCCTAAATAAATCTATTAGAAGCTTAACACAGACACTAACCTGAAAGGACTTTGAGAATCACAAGTCCTAAACTCTGACCCCAGCTTCCCAGCAGACTTCAGTAACCACCAGTAACTCCTCCATCTTAGGGACAAAGTTTAAAAATTAGTTTGTGCTTCGTAATTTTGGATGTCAAGTGGTGTGGCCCTAAACATACTCTCCTCAATACCAAAATATAATGTTTATATTCTTCCTAACATAATAGCATAGTTGACCATTTCATGAGATCAGTCAGTATCGCTAAGAATTTCTCCCCTTCAATTCCCTGTGCAAAGTATTATTGCAAATTCCCACTCTGACTGACAACAGATCTCAGTTCCAATCACTTATTCCTGAACCTAACTTACCCATATTACCCCAAGAGGTATTATAGGAACAGTAACAATTTCATCAAACTCTTCAACGCAGCCTCTTAGATCAACAGATCTTAAAGCACTTTATAAGAGAATCCTGTTATCATTTGCCCAACTTCAGCAGAGCACAGAGAGGTGAAGGGCTCTCTTTCCCCTGGAGTGGCAGAACTGGGTTTCTCAGCTCCCATTCAAACTGATAAAGAAAGAGAAATTTTTCACTTGGTGGTAAAAAAGGAATCTGAACTTCAGCTATTTGGGGCACTCTTCATAAAGTAATGAACTTTTATCAACGGTGGACATTCTTCCGAGTTAGAAGGGGCATTTGCTTTACTCAAATAAGAAGTATCTTGGTAGAGTGTGCTGAAGTCCCCCCAGGCAAGCTCTCAATGTAGGAATAATCAGCTAACCTCTGACTTGCCATCCGCTCCCAAAAGCCTGGAGGAGAATATCAGCTGGAAACACGTTTAATAAGCAAAACAGTTATGTGAGAAGGTCTCGGGTCACGCAACTGAGGAAGATCAGTGATACTGGCCTGAATCAGGACACGAGGCTGGAAGGAAACAGCTCTAAGCTATATTGTTTAACTAAACTTGAGTCTACCAGACAAGAAACAAATCAGCGAGGACACCATCAACCTGTTTCTCTGAACCAAAGCCTCAGTCTGATGCTGCCAGCACCTTGCAATGTTAACAGTTAACCTTCTTTTTCCCTTTTTTTATTTTATTGAAGCGTACTTGTTGCTCATGAACATGATAAATTACAGCATGCACGCATCCAAACACCTAACCAAAAAGGTCTCAAATCACCATACACAGAGAGACTGAAAAAGTAGTAATTACAGTAGAAAAACAACAACAAAAAACCCAAGGCATTCTGTATTAGAACTGAGCCTTTAGGGAGAGTAAGTGTTAACCGTGAAACATATTCAAACTACAAAAACAAAGGACACAGCTGCTGCTGCAAAGCAGGTTTTGCTCACTGCGCTTCCAGAACTAACCATTTGCGAGGATGATCTCCGTTACCTAACTTCACACTACTAATTTCCACCCCCCTCCTTATTCTTACTTATTCCAACCGCAGCATTACTGTAACGATTGCATTGCCCAATTCTAGTTGGGATACAATTACAAGTTTCAGCTGTTACTTTGATGGACTCATTTGTGTTAACTAGTAGCATAACCATAAAATCAAGAACTTATTTTTCTTGAACCAATATTCCCAAACCTTCAAAAGATCAGACGTAATCTCAATTTATAAATCTTTAAGCTGCTTGGGCCTGCCACCAAGTGCCAATTATTCATAGTAACCTCAGACTCCAAGCTTGTAGAATTCTAGATACAATACAGAGCAAAAAATGGAGAAAAGCCTACACATGGAAAAAGGACACAAAAGAGCTGCGAGACAAACCCTCTCCGAGCTCATTAGACTACCATAAAGTTATGATGGAAGAAAACACTTCTCAGAGTCTATAAGACTATTTGTGGTTTTATCCAGCTACAGGAAGGATTATTCAGAAAATAAACAAACCTCATTGTCCATCCACTGAAAATTCAGACCCTTGGAAGGGGTGCTGAACAGCATTCTTCTCTGAGGGCAGCCAGGGAGCAACTGTACCTAAAGATGACTTGGGAGATGTGTCAGTCTCAGACCTGGCTAGAAAAGCAACATTTCTGAAGGTCGGCTCAGAAACCCTCGAAGTCCAAGGAATGACGTGGCCACATAGGAGACACCTCGATTAAAATAGCTCAATTCTACCAGAGACATTAGCATCAGACACCTTGGTGTCTTGTCCTGTGGTGCTCTACTACTTCTTTTCCTGCGAGCACATTGGCAAGGAAACTACTGTGATCAGGTCACCTTAAATTTGTGTCCTTTACTGACTAACAGTAGCTAAGAAACAGCTTGAGAAAAGGTGATCTGCCAGCACATTTCACAGTCCTGAGAAATAGTCTGTTGTTGGATAAATGTTAACATATTACTCCACAGGCACACAGTGCTCTGACCAAGGGTTAAATTTTGTTAGAGCCTCTGACTGTATCCACCTGTAAAGTCATTGCTCTTGACTTTAGCAAGAGTGATTCTTAAGATAAATGCAGAAGGAGGTGGACCAGCGTAAACCCTTAATAGACTTCTCTTGAATCTCCAATATTTACACAAAAAGCAAGAAATCCGACACCAGCAGCGGGGAAAGAGGGAAGTCTCTTTGGAAAGATTTCCGAGGGTCCTTCAGGTACCAATAACTGTGACAAGACTTCTAGGAGCATATGTACTGATACCCCTGTGTGGTTTTACACAAAACTCCACAACTTATTATATAGCTATAATTCCAAATACAAGTTACTGATCACTTTTTTGTTTGTTGACTTTTCATCTTCAGAAAGAAGGGAAAAAATAATCGAGTTGTGGATAAATTTTTTGTAATCTTCAGAAATAGGCTTGTCCCAAGTGAGGCTGTCATCTCAGTGGCAATTTACATAAGGACGTCAGGTTCATCCATACTAAACATCAAGCATTTCACAAACATCTTTAGTGTTATGAAGAGGCCAAATCAGGGTGGCATGTGATTGCAGTTAGAACCTCTTACTGGGCATTTCAAATACCTTCTATATGAATTAAGAGTCCAGAAGATAGAGACCATTTAACAGCAGCATGGATCTATGGTTTGACTTACCAAGGCAAAATTAACCTCAACTTTTTCTCGTAAATTAGTCTGTTCGACTGTGTCAGTTCCAATAAAAACCTTCACTTTATTTTTGCAAAATATTTCTGCAGTATTCCACTGATTTCCACAATGTTGATGCATCCTTAATATTCTAACAAAGCACACAGAAGAGACCCTGAAAGGGGGTAAGAAACAGATAATACACACCACCTTTATGTTTTTCAGGCCCAGGCCACTGATCAGTCCTCCTGGACTTTAATCAGTCTTCCTGGAGGACTGATAAGGAGACACAGTAGATATAGATGAATTCCTTCTCTGAAACTATTGGCTATTTTAGGTGGTTCGAATTTCCTTATATCAAACACATGCTGATCACCTCAACTGTGCTCAAACTTAGAAAACAATTCTGCTTTAAAGCTGGAGTACAGGACTCCTAAAGGTCCCCACTGTGTCCAGTTGGAAAAAGTTGCATGGGAAACGTGAAGCAGGGGAATGTTCTCAGTTGTAACTGCTATCACACTAGAAGTATCTGCTATCAAATGCCAAACAGATCTCCTTGTGTTCATGAGCCCCCATATGTCTAAAAGCCATATCTTCAACATGAGGGCTTATCTGGAAGCCTGAATTTAGATGTTGTCAAGTTACTAAATTTACCTTCAGTAATGAAGGCTAATTTGGTCCTTATTTTGGGGAAAGCTCTCTTTAAATTCAGATTTGGAAGCTCAATGCAGATAATTGTTCTTTGTTAAGAAGTTCCAGTAACTGCCAATTCTCTTTTGCATGCCGATACAGGAAAAGTCTTCCAATCAGTCTTCTTTCTCAACTTCCTTGTCTTTCAATGTGTCCTTTTGCTGACTGTCTTGGATGGTCTTTCACCGCACTGACAACCATAGAGCTAAATACATATAAAACTGCTTGAAGCCCTCAATGCATTTGGTAGCAATCATCTGCTGTTTTTGATGTGGATGCCAAAAAAACCCCCAGCATTGAGAGAGCAAATTAGCTGGCTTTGAAATTCCTTCATTGCTTCATAGTACAACATGTCCAGGAACTTGTGCGCATCATCAGAATCTCTAGTGCGCTAACGGCTGTTCCCAGCCAGTCCTGCCTCTGCCCCAGATGAGACAGAAACAAGAGCCTTATCAGAGGAGGACAATGGATGGTCCCTGGCAAAGGGTGATACTTTGTATTCAGCTGGCAAAGAAACAGCCCAAACTAGCTTTAAAGCTTTCACAATAGGAACAGAGAGGAAAAAAAAGAAAAAAAAAAGTACAGTTCCGAATTGGAATACAGATACTGGTATATTGGTGTAACACAGTTATCCCCACGCTGCCAAATTAAATCAAGGTTACATGCACACAGAAAGGGCAAATATCCAATTCAATCTTAAATTTTCTTAGAGGAGACAATTAAAGGAGTATTTGCTTTTAGCTTCTCTATTTAGTGCCATAAAACTCTGCCCTCTACTTTCCATCCCAACAAATTCTGGCTGAGGAAGGTACAAAAAAGTGTTTTGAGCAGAGCCACAAAGAAAATGAAGTCTCCTTCCCCAAGAGGCACAGTCATGGCACCTACTGGGCCCCACGTGTGTTCAGCTAACGCTATGGCTTGTGACAACCAAAAGTGGCCCGAGTACCAGAATAATTACTGTCACTAGCAGAAGGAAAGAGACAAGGAAAAGATGGGTAAAACGGACGGGCTGTAGAAAGCTGACCAGATCCAGAGGTATACCTGGAAGTCCTGCAGGGCTCTGACATAAGCAAGCTAGCATGGCTGATCAGATAAGCCCTCTGACTTGCCCAGAAATGGATTCAACCCAACACATACACTGCACAACACACATAGTCACATTCTCTGTATCTGGATTTTCAAGCAGGAATAAGCAAGCCTGATCCTGGATTCCCTCCCCTTTTTTCCAAAAAAACTGCTTAAAAATTTTCAAGATTATCTTGTACAATGTACTCAGACAAGCACTCAAACAATTCTGTTGCAGTCTGTAATGGAACCACACAAGTTTCCTGTATATACTAAAAAATAACATCGTTTTTTCTTCCCTAACCCCAAATCTGAAGGTATGTTTTTAGGATTACATTTTACATTTTACAATTTAAAATTCCTAAAAGTCTCTTTCCTGCAGCTTCAAGACCAGCAGTCAGCTTAATGAAGTTCTATTAAAACTGCCCTATTTCATGGTGGCGACTGACTACCATCACTCCCAGCAGGGCCGAACGAGATGCACTTCAGGGTTGTCACGGTCTCTGCTGTGTGTTTAAGCACTTGTTCTGGGTAGGGCAGCAAAAAAGGAGCCACTTCTCTGAAGACAACTCAGCTTCTATGTGAGTGGCACAATTTCAAACAGTTTCCAACATCTCAGTTATTTTTCCTTAAGTGAAATACTTTTCCTCATTCTTCAGTGAAAGGTAAACTTTCGTTTAAGTGCAATCGCCCTCCACTAGCGGAAGCGTCACTCACACGGTGCTGACTCTCTTCTGTGGCAACATGATGGGCCCCTGCAGATAGACACTACGGCCCTACCACCCAGACAGCACAAGCAAGCCAGGGTCCAGATGGACAGAACATCAGCCATTCTGTTTGCCCCGTTACCTTATTCCCCTTCCCACCCACCCCCTTTTTCTTTTTTAAAGCTTGAGAAACACACTCAGGTCACACGTACTGCCAGGTACCCTGAAGCCAGATCATATGTAAGAGCAGTTACCCTGGGGCAGATGATGCCCACAAAGTTCAAATTTCACCTCATTCAGTGATAAATTTTTCTTACTCCCAGTCATTGTTTTGCTATCTCATAACCATAATTTTAACCTGCAAAAGTTTTATCACCTTAAATTCACCAGGCAGTCAAAATTTCCATGAAGTCTAATTTTTTTAGTGTGCAAGGAATACAGAATCAGCCTGCATTGATTCTAACATAATTCAGACACACAAATACTACTGTTTCAGCAGGTACCGCTTTCCTTCTAATCAGCGATATTACTCCCCTTCATTCCATATTTTGGCTCAAAGAAAATCTTACACTAATCTGTTTTACCAACCTTGTTCGCTTCTCTTACAGGTGTTTTCCTTTCAGTGCCTCATCAAAGCAAGGAAGAACTATTTAAATAGTCCTGCATCCCACCCTCTGACAAGTTTTCTGATCATTGCGTTAAATCTTTTTCTGTGCATCATTTCATCTCTGTGATCCAGCAATGGCAGAGTCAAGCTTCAATTCAAACACCATTTTCAAGTAGCTGCTGATAGTATAGCACATAGCACTCAGCAGTCTGCATAGCTAAATAGCTTCAATCAAACTGTGGTTAGCATCATGTTTTACTTCTCAATCACACTGATCTTGTTTTACACATGCTAATTACCTTTTTTTTTAAATATGCATTTAAAAAAAAAAATCAAGCATGATTCTTTCTGTTAAGGCAGACAATTCCGACTTGAAAACAAAAGAGAACAATTCTAGTTTCGTTGGTTAACTTGTCATAACTTCATCCCCATTCCGACTACAGTATGATTATAAATGCATTTTGGACAAGAAGATTATTATTGAGCTTACATCTCTTAATTATGTTTTTCTTTTCATATACACAGCTTTGGTCTGGTTCTTTGCTGTGAAAATTACAGATTTGCTTGGACTTCAAACTGCAGATACATACATTTATCTCCATGGCAGTTGTTTTTTTTTTTTTTAAAAAGTAATTCAGCATTTGAAATCTAAGCCCTTCAGTTCTGACAAATACACCCCAAAAATTAACTAAAGTATTTCTAAAGGCATTTTAAAAACCACTAATCCTCCATTTTCTACTACTTTCCATCCTAACCATCCATATAATGTCCCAATCCCTATTTCTATTGTATCTGTGAACTGTAGCTTCAAAGCCTAAGAAACAGTAAAACCAGAAAGTAAATTCTTTCTGCAGAGATAGCTGAAGAATAGCAACACTGCATTTTTTTGCCTTGAGTTCATTCAGCATTTAATTACAAAATGGCCCCAATCATTGGAGTTTTATTCCGTTTTTGGTTCACTATATATGAATCACATCATACAGGCAAAATATATATACTGTAATTTCACACAAGGAAACAGATACTTCTTCTAAGTTCTTCCTTGTAGCAAAAGGAACACTCAGAACAGTGACTTCAACTGCATTCTTTAACAGGTATCAAACTACCGCAGGACTACAAGGAGAATTCAAGTTCTTCATAACTGGAGCCCTTAGAGCATGCAGAAAAATCAAGATTTTTCCACCATCAGTAAAAACTACAGATACCTCCCTGTAGGTAAATAGGAAACATTGGTAGTTTATGCAATTAAAATTTGCATATAGGCACTTACAAGAGTATCAACAAGATGAGCCATATTCATCACAGGTATTAGACTGAATACTTTTTCTAGTTCTTACGTGGTTTTATAAACACGTAACAATGCTAAAACACCTACCTAAAGTTTTCAGACACGCTCACTGCTACCATGGCTCTACTTCAACTTGGTGAAATTTGAAATTTCTGCTTTGAGCTGAGCAGTCATTCAAAATTTCCCTGCAAAACTCCTCCATTTTAAGGCTCCTATACATGCAACAGGATGAGGGTAAAGAAACATGTACTTATCTATGAGTTTTACAAACTCTATTCAAGGGATCACATTAAAGATACATTAATTGGGATACTGCTCTTTTACTCAAGAAATAAGTATGATGAGCTGAGTTATGGTGATGAATTTCCAAGACTTGGAGAACTTCTCTCATGGGGTCACAGCTAATACACCCACTGGACTGAAAAGTCTAGACTACCAGAGATAGCAAGAGGGAAGCAGATGACTGTGGCTTTGCCACCCTTTTGGTCTCTATACATGAGCATGAGGAAAATCTCATACATGCACAGTTTTGGCAAGTAATGCTAGCTAAATGTGTAAAATCTGGGGGAACAGGGCACATGTTTACTAACATGACATCAGTAGAAAGAAACATCATGACTTGAAACATCTTTACAGCAGAAGTGAGATCATTGGCAAGAACTGCTACCAAAGAAATCGTTCCTGTGTTACGCAGCCACGAATTTCCACCACTCCAAGAGACAAATTTTTACCTCCTCACAATTGATACTGTGAAGGCAGAAGACTACTGACTTGAATTTTTTTTTTTTAAGACTTCGTATCATTTTCTAGAGGCACAAAGTAGAAAACAGGGTCTACCAGCTGGTATCTGTTGACTTCAAAAACCTTTGGATCACAATAAATGTTTACTGTGCCCACCCCCCCCACCCCAAGCTGTTCAGACAGACCCAGACTTAAGACAAGAAAAAGATCACACCACAAAAAACCCCACACATGTAGTACATGCATTTGTTCTCTGCATGCCTCCCCTATTCATACCAATCTCTCCAGATGGCTCCATTCTGCACAAGGTAGACAACATCTGGTCCCAATGCAAAAAGTCTCAAGGTAGTTAGCAAATTTCTCTTCTACAAACACTCAATTCTTTATAGGTCCCTCCAGCAAAAGAGCCAGCTGTTTTAATCCAGATTAGTACAACATATCTGTTGGACACAACAGGCTGTTTACATGCAAACTAGAACTTTGCCTCCAGAAAAAGATACGTTTCATTATACCCTTCCTCCATGCAAAGAATATACAAAAATCCATTATATTGAGAGACAGCAAACATATAGGTTGCTTCTCCTACACCTCACTAGAAACCACCTTCACCACAAACGTGACAATACTAAGCTATAACAGACAATGTGACTAACTTCCCAACTGATCTTACTAATTTAGCCTAGGGCAACTTCATCCATCCAGAACTTGGAAATCATTTTTACTTAGGGGGAGCACCTCCCTCTAGCAGATTAGATTGTGTGTGATTTTACAGTTTTAGGATTCTGTAGCGGTACGATGCCTCCAGCACTGTCCCTACATCAACACCAGCAGGGGAGAAAATGTGCACTGGCTGAGCAAGGAAGGCAGAGACAGGAGCTTTTAGAAGTCTCCTCTGCAAGAAATAAAGGATTATACAGAAGAAGGGAAAAAAAAAACCACACCACCCCCAACAAACAACCCACCCTGCAACACCTTAAAGTGCACATATGTACGTGTGTGAATACGGAAGGGAAGAAGTTAATGCTGTCTGTTCACAGCCAGGTAGGAGGAAAGCTCAAGGTTCCTTATCCACCCTGCTGTTCTCCATTATTTCATCTGCCTCATCCAATTTGGTTCCCATGCACAGTGGTTTTCTAAGAGTATAGAAAGATGATAAAAAATACAAGATCTTGTGGAAAGTGCACATATGTACGTGTGTGAATTCAGAAGGGAAGAAGTTAATGCTGTCTGTTCACAGCCAGGTAGGAGGAAAGCTCAAGGTTCCTTATCCACCCTGCTGTTCTCCATTATTTCATCTGCCTCATCCAATTTGGTTCCCATGCACAGTGGTTTTCTAAGAGTATAGAAAGATGATAAAAAATACAAGATCTTGTGGAAGTTTTTAAACCTATGGAAAATGATTTTGCCCTTTTAAATCTGTGTGCACATTCAATAAAAATTACTTCTTTTAAAAACTGACTCTGATGTCACAGAACCCCAGATAACTGGCCTTTACTTTCACCTATAGGAAGTGACTTTGTATGGAACATCTCCATAAATGTCTGAATTAATTCATGCAAGGGGTATTTTTTGTTTCTTTATAAGAACTTTAAATATCTGCATAAGGGTTCAGTGAAGAAAAGCATTTTCTGGAGCATGGACTTGAGAAGAAATTCATTTTCACTGAACTTGAAGGAACTGGAATATGTGTAAGTGCTTCTCTGAATGTCAGCCAAGACCTGCAAAACAGTTGAGAGGGAGGAAATAAAACAAGGCTTCACTCCATACATACATTTATAAAATGTATATAGCTTTCTTACATAACATATCTGTTCAGACTTTGGTACATGCTGATATGGTCAGAAATTTGCCTGCCCTACTGTTAAGAAACACCTGGGAAATATCATGGACAGCAATTATTAAAAATAAATAAGTTAAAGTGGTAATTATCATTAAAATAGATCTACATCAACAACTTTACTCAGACATAGTCATATCATTCTCTAAAATGTTCTCCTCTAAAAGGCACAGAGGAATTTTGGCAAATGCAAGTGATTTCTCAGGTGGAACATGCTTCCTCGTTTTCGCACAGCAGTGACAGTAAGGGAACAATTACCAAGTTTTCCTCTCCTGAGAGGTGAAGATAGAAAGTAGAAAACAGAAAGCACTTCAGAGCAAAAAGCCTCCTTGGGCTATGACGCACAGGAAGAATGTCAAATGACACAATCTCCACGAGGTCTCAAGAATAAGCATCACATCCCAGCTTGTGAAGACTTTGTGAAGATGCTCCAGAAAAGCATCATCACAGAAGAAAGAAAACCTTAAGCAAGTCGTTCATTAGTCTACGAAAACTACACAACCAGACTTCAAACGCATATCTGAAAGTACTCTGGATGAGAACGTGTATTTTTAGACAATTTCTCAGCGCATTTTTGTCTAAGTTTTGTCTCAGTACTGAATACATTTACACCTTTTACTACATTTGCTGTGCCCCCTTGATCAGAAACAGGGCTGCACAGCCAAAGTTACACTCCCACAAAAGGTTTAACGGGCAGTAGTACATATCTAAAAGAGAAAGGAACTGTATTGTGGTGGCACTACTGTCTTAAATGAATAGTTATTAAGGTCTGAAATAAAAAAAAAAAAAAAATTAGCTGTGTTTTGCCCTTGACTACACAAACACACCTAGTTAAGAGTAAAAACCAAGCCTCAAGTGAAAATTTAAAAGCACCCTCCAACTCAAATTCAGTCTGTTGAGACTAGCATGAAAAATTTTGCTATTGTCTGCTAAAATCTGCATCCATTGCAACAGCAATAATTTCCTCATTCCTTTATAGCAGGTAAAATTAATTTGATGGTATGCTCATCTTCCACACACGCTGCAAGGCTGAGTCTAAATTTGGATCAACCAATTGAATAAGAAAGCCGTCCAGAGTCCAAGAAGGAGGTTACCACGTTGTTCTAAATTACTTCAATTTTCTACCCATAAATAACTGTCCTTTTACTGATCTCTGTTCTGCATGCACAAAAGAAAGAAATGAAACTCATAACCTGGAAATAGGACAAAAAATTCAATTGTGCCATTCCGGTTTTTTTTGTTTTGCCCCCCCCCTTTTTTTTTTTCCCCCCCCCCCCCCCAGCCTGCAGATGAGTTTCCTATTCCAAGTATCTGTCAGTTAACATTAATTCCTGCAGTCATGAAAATATCTTTCTGCTCAAGTGCTTGTGGCTTGTGTGCTGTTCTTACCAAGTGAACAGTTTAGGACAACATCCCAATTTGGGATAAAAAGGCAGATGACTCTAAATGGGAACAAGTTCCAGTCAGCCAGAACAAAACAGAAATCCAGACAGAACAACAACTGGAACCCAATTCTGTTCAGTATTGCTCAAATTTTCAAGGATCAAATTAACTCCAAACGCACACATACATACACACACACATATACGCCCATATCTCAATTTGAAGGGGCCAGGGGGAAGTCCCTAATTATGCGGTGTCGCAGTAAAAGTGGCCTTCCTGATCAGCTTCATCTATCTTGTTTTCTGACAAGCTCATTATTTTTACTTGCTTCTAAAGAAGTTGTTTGTGGACTGATTCTATAAAGATAAGTACACGCATATTCTGCACCTATCACATGCTAGTAAATCAGTTACAGATTTTTATTACAGCTTGTTGATTCAAGCCTGTAACTGCTATATTAGAAAGTCCTCAAGTCAGAGTTGTAACAGGAGCGGGTGGTGTGGTTTTTTTGGTTGGTGTTTTGTTTTGTTTGTTTGTTTTAAAAAAAAAACGGTTAATTTTTTTCCTGCCAGGCTGTAGGCAGCTGAAAGTCTTCTCCAAAACCAGGTCATACATGATAAACAGTTTCAACTGAAGAATGCAAGAGATTTTGCCTGACATTTCAAAAGTGAAATACTTGCAGTTTTAAGGGACATCACTCATTGGGTTGCAGTACAACTTTCCACTTCATCTTCCAGGATGAGCACAGTAACATGCAATAAGGGCAGGAAGAAAAAAAAAAAGAAAAAAAAATCCTTTCCACCTATTCTGAAGATAAAAAAAGGCACCTAAACCTCCTTCTGGGATCTCAGTACCAGCACTGTAATTATCGGAGAATCTTATTCATAAAGTAAACTGCCCTCTCTCCCATCTCATCTTTTGTTCCCCCCCCCTCCCCCCACTTTGAAAACAAGTGCTTCCACGTCCTTTGAGGCTCTTTTGCCAAGGTGAGTGCATTGGCTACAAAGCTTCTTCAGAACTGGTCCGTCTTTCTCTGTACAGAACCTCACATTCCTCATGTGATTCCTGACCACGTCTTGACCCCCAAAGCCATATACAAATTTTTGTTTCCCCCATGTATTTTGTCAATGAAAGATTCGTAACAGAAGCCTCAACTTGCTGAGAACATCTGAGCAATTCCTGCACAGCTGATCCTCTGTTGGGCAGCACCACACTGACTAGGCCAGAATAAAAAAGGATGAAGATGGCCCTTGCTCTCTGATTACAAACATTATCACACAGTTGATGTTTCATGAGCAGCAGACACAGGTTTTTTTTGTTTTCAACTCCACAGCAGTGTGACTTGCTACAGGGGAAGTGAGCAGCACCGCAGAGTGAAAGGATGATTTGGGAAAAGAAAGCATGGCATAATTGTACTCTTCCTTCCCAACAGTAATAAAGTATTAATTTAAGCATCTCGCTTTTTTTTTTTTTTAACATTCCAAATACAGAAGGTCATTTACAAGAACAAAATTTTTAAAGAATTTTCATGAGATCCCCTGCTGTTTTAATTAGGAGAGTTTGAGAAAAAATTACAAAACTTGATACTGTAACTATGGAGTTAACTATCCCTGGAGGACTTCCCACAGACATTTCGTTAAATTAGTCAAGCTATTAGTAGTACTATATACTACTATTAGTACTACTATAATATTTCAAGGGTTTTGGGGAAGCGAACCTACCATTTAGTACCTGTTTCAGCCATCTTTCCTTGCATTAGCTTATGTCAAACAAGAACCCTAGGAAATCCACCCAAAGGGAGGGTATTCCTCAGGAAAATATTCTGAAATATTACTGCTAATTATTTAAGTTACACACAGAGTGCCTCTCATGTTTTTAAACATTATTCTCATTTGCATTCAAGCTCTGTTTACTTAACGAGTAATTACACAAAATTGTATGTTGTGTGGCATCACAGAAGCCTTCTGTATGCAGGAGCAGTCTCTTTCTGCCATGGTTTACAGCACTATGCTCAACATGTAAAGCAAGTGCAAACTCAAAACTCACATGCATCTTTCTCAAGGAGAAATGCAAGATAAGTGAGAGATGCTTTTTTTTTTTAAAAAAAAAAAATCTTCAACATTTTAAAACTGCCAAGTCATAGTTTCCTAACAGGGTGCTTCTGAGCCAAAGAAAAGCCATGGTCAAAGGGACACATTAAGCCCATAAAAATCCTTAAACAACACTAGAATCTAAAGCCAGAATCTCAAGTAGACACCCCATGTACCAAGCTTTTATTTCAATCAAGGCAAAGCCACTCTTCAACATCGTACAATGAAGTTGAGAAATGCACACAAAACTTGATTTCACTGTCTTCATGTAACAGCTACGATGTACAAGAAAAATTTTAGGAATTGTGTTTTATTGTCAACCCTTCCCACCATTAATTCACATTTCCACCTTGCGTTTTGTTTTCCTATCCAAGTGGGGTCATTTTTAAAATTATAATGCAAACAGGAGACTTCACTGCAGCATCCTGCTGAGGACCAATGCACCAGCCTCCCAAGGGAAGCTCTGTTTTTGCTACAGGAGTGCATACCACTGAAAAGTCATTTCACCCTGCTTGGCCTGAAGAAATCTCAGCAACTCCCCCCCCC
>NW_009214729.1:125849-133929 GCF_000690835.1 Fulmarus glacialis
AAAAAAGAGAAGCATTTGTGACTCACTAAGATGAGTACACAACTAAGATGATTCGAAACACAGACTGTGGTTGCCTTGCTGCCAGTATCAGATGGTAGCTACATATGTCTTTGCCTACACTGCATCTCTAATTATCCTGAGAAAATGGTAACGATGCCAATCAACACTGACTGGCCAGTAGAGAACCGGTGAAGCCTGTTTCCAGCAGCAATTCCCTCGAGACCACTTGTGTGCTCTCTCTCCACACAGGAAGCATTTATGAACCGTTTCACTCAACAGAAGGATTTCTGAAAATCATAGCTGATACAAAACCACTAAAAGAGAAATTACTGCAGCAACTGAACTAGCTACTGCATAATTTCTCTCTCAAGAAAAGAAAAAACTTCATTAAACTTCGGCTATTTAGGTCACCGTTTCTAAGAGGAGAAAAAACCCAAGATCTATAGATGCCATATAAATCAATATAAATGAAGATGACGCAAGCAGACCTGAGCAAAGTTTTACTGTCAGCTAGTTCCATTGTCGCAACTGTAGAGACTGAAATTCATTATTTTTAGTTCTCATTCACCTCTGCTGTATCCCGTCTTGCTAAAATCTGTAAGACATCTTCTAAGTGAAAATACATAATTCATCTCCATGTTTATTTTATTAACTTACATAGTTTTACCACAGTATTCCCCATGCTCAAAAAGTATTTTTTTCTTTTTAATTTCACAAACCATTAATAGTTTCCAGTATGCTCTATTCAGACACCAAGAGTTCTTCTTTGTGTCCAGCACAATTAACGCTCTCAAATTTTAGCCTGAGTAAGGACTCGTAGGTTCAGTCCTTTCCTTCTAACGATAGCCACTATAAGCCCTCTATAGGTTCTTCTTGCCAATAGTTAAATCTTACTTTAAGATAAGGAATATGTTTAAGACCAAATATCAAAAGGAGAAAGCAAGTCAGGGAAGCTGTGAAAAGCAAGTGGGGAAAGTAGATCAAGTTTTTCCCTTTAAGATTTTTTTTTTTTGTGTGTGATTTGTTTTAAAGTGACCCCTATACTATGAGGCTGAGAGAAGGGGAGGGGGCAGATCACAATGTTTTGAGTTGTATTTTTTTCCTTCTAAGACTCCAAATAACAACTCCAAATCTGGGATTCCTTGTTCTCAGCAACAATGGATGCCCTTCATTGCCCTTTCCAAATTTTATAAGCTCCAAACTTAACAGTAAGCAATGTTAGACACATTCACACCAGAGTTAAGAGTTACTCTCACATGTCACTTTCCAAAGTCATACATAACACTAAAACCCAAGTAATTTGTCAGGTGGAACACTTCGCTAAAATTGATTTAAATCTGGAAATTTGCAACGATATCAGATGAAACTAGAGAGCTACATAGCCTTTTTTCCAGCCTGCAACAGTGACCAAGAACAGATAGCGAAGTTAGTAAGACTACGGCAAGCATGTATTAAAGTTTTCCCAGTGTTCCCTAGGCTTCAAAAACCTGCAGCCCAAGTGCTTTGAACAAGGGGGAGTATCTGTGTTTAACCACCTCAATGAATTTTCAATTTGTCCATTTGCTTTCATATGTACATGAAAGTATGACTTCTTCACACCCCCACCACCTCACAGCAGAGCCCCACAGCACACCTGCATGGGTGTGAAGAATTAACTCCTTTTGCTATTTTGAACCTTTTAGTTTCATCAGACACCCCCCAGGTTCTCTCTGAAAAGAAACCGATTCGCTACTCACCTTCTCCATGTCACTCAGAACATCAGAGACCTCTAACACGCTCCTTTCCTCCACTCCCCCGTATTTCTTTTTCAGACTGACAAGTATAGCCTATTTAATTGTGCTGCACCAACACCATTCTGTATACAGATGATGCCTTTCATCCATCTCCGAATTGCTTCCACTGCTACTGCTACTCTTCTTGAGATTGGAAGGATGATAGCTGTGCAAAGACACAGGCAACACATAGATTTATGCGGTCATATAGCGTTCCCTTCTGTTTTCTATTCCTTTTCTAATAATTCCCAACCCTTGAGCTGGCTTTTTGACAGCTGCCAAGCGGCAATCTGATATGTTCATAGAATTCCCTATTTTAACACAAAGATCTCACTCAGTCATTATAACAGTCAGCTCAGAGCCCAAATTTCATATGAAAATTAGGATTCCTACGTACATCACTCCACATTTATCTATACTGAATCTCAGCTGCCTTTTTATTACCCAGCCACTTTTGTAGCTCTTCACAGTTAGCTCTCATCTTTCTTTCTTGAATAGTGATCATCAACATACTAGTACTTCTTTCTTCCAAGGCAACAAGGAATAGTAGAACAACAACTAGGTCTGCTAGTAACCTCCCTACATTGTGAAAATTGACTCTCTATTTCTAAGTTTAATTTCTTACATTTTATAATCACTTTTCATCAGTGCAAGAACCTTTGCTGTTATTCCTCTTGGCTCCTTAACAGCCCTAGCTGATCCCTTCAAAGGCTTTAATAATTGCCTTAGGATCAACTTCCCACTACAAAGTCACGTTGATTCCTCCTTATTTTGCTCTGTTTCCATGCATCAACTAGTTCTAGTCCTTACTCGTTTCAACCAACTTGCCTATTACTGAAATAAGACCTATTGATCCGTAGTTTCATCCACTACCCCTGAACTTTGTTTTCTCAATTGTCTCTTTCTTATGTTCCTATTCCCCTTTTTGATACCAAGCCCAGCTGCTATGGATTCTTGGCTCTAACTCCTACAAATAAGTATATTATGGTCCATGGAAGAAGGCCTCTGGTAGCAACATTATGAATCACACCCTCTGCATTTCTCAGGGGCCGGTAAAGAGCTTCTCTTGTGTTTCTCTTGTGGGGTTCCCCAAGTAGCTACTCCTTGCAGCAGCTGTAGCATTTCAAGTTCCCCACCCTATTTCTTAGACTTAAAAAGACATCTGTCCAAGCATCCATTTCATCGTACCCTGTTCAAACAGCATTCTGTTCAAACCTCACTGTCTCCTATTTGAGTTTTACGATATCTGCCGTATTTTCTTCTATTGAACAAAGTTTTAAACACACCCCTCTCTTGGACAGTGCTTCATCCCAAACTATACATAGTTCCACACACATTAGCTTTCCACCACTTTTCTTTTTAAATCACCCTTCACTCTCAATGTCTTCTTTAAGCATCAACAATAAGTTCCACTGCTATTTTGACAAAACCACTAAACCTATTATACAGGTCTCCCCTGTTTCCGACAGTTCCCCCATTCCCCGTCTCCTTTTATTATTTTTCAACCGCTGCTTTTCACTTCTCTGGTCCTGTGCACAACACGTGCAGCATTTCAGAGGATGTTACTCAGAGGCCCCAGATGCACGCTATTGAGGCCTCTCCTCAACAGTCCAAGTCCTAAATCACTAATACACACATGGACCATGACCACTGGCTCATCCCCAGACCAAGAGTCTGTCCAAGATAGATGTCCAAGAGACATCTAATGAGGTCTAAAATTTTTTGCCCTTGCCAGGCAAGGTACCTTGTGAGCCCCAAAAATGCAAGTGCCATACGGCTGACAATCAAGCCCCTGCACTACCATCCTCTCTCCTCCTCTTGGCTGGGATCTCTATCGCTGAAGGGGTATTCCTGATGCAAATGAACACACAGCCGTCACTTGATGGGGAGGACCATTTCTGCCTTCACTGCATTGATGATCTCTTGCGCAGTGCTTTTCCCCTTCTCAGCAGGTCTATGGCTGCTAGCCTAGAGATGAGACTGTCTCATACCAGAGCTGTAGAGCAAAGTTAACAGCGCGTGGCAGCAGAAGATTGAAGTTCTGAATCAATTTCCTGCACATCAAGTTGGTCAGTTATTTTAACTAAAGTTTGCAATTACCAAATAAACACCAAAAAGCAATGAAAGGACCTTCATATTGTTAATTCTATAACTACAATTTAAAATTAGCAGCCATGTCACGAAGATACAGCTGTAGCCATCATTTATCATTGGGAGAACAAAGATGGAGAGAGGGATCACCCCTTAGACACGCTCAAACCAGCAAACTGTAACTTGTTCTCAGCATACCCACCCCTTTGTTTTCTTGCTACAAAAGGCTCTATGCACACGTTTGACCCATATCTGCACACTACTAAAGCAGATACAACAGCTTCCCCACACTGGCTAATTTTATAAAAGTTAAAATTGCTCCCTATAGCAAAGAAGTGATTCTTTTGCAGCATAGTATACAGATCTTGAATCCCAGAAGATGCAACTGAGAGTTTCCCTAACAATATTTTGGAATAAAAGTTAGCTTTATTCATAAAGACACTGAAGGAAAAGAAGTGGTTACGAGAACAACAAGAAACACAAAAAAAAGGGGTTTTAAAGTGTAGTTCTCGCTATCATTTGTAAATAGATACAAAAAACCTACATGCACACATGTAAGAAACGTTTGCCTCTTGAATATTAACAGGCATGTAAAATATAATTTTGATGGGCATCTCTCTTTTAAAATTAAGAAGGATATTCTAAATACCAAAGTCATGTGAAGTTGTAAGTTATCAGCTCTGGAATTATGTTGTTCCACAGGTGTTAATTGCCTGAAGCAAATGAGCTAATACAGTTGCTACCGGTGGTGCAGAAAGCCATAGTTACAAAGTTCCTATTTACCGCCTCGCCAGATTATGGGGCTATAACAGAAAGTTGCCTTACTTCAGCATCAGTAAGATTACTGGATAATTGAAATAACCTCCACAAGAAAGAAAAGTTAAAAACAAAAAATTTCCAAGTTGCAAGGTAGTGTATTATCCAGTTGTAGTATAATACTGTATGTGTATATACATATATGGATATAAAACATATATATATTTATGAAATAATTGCAGGAGTTGATAGCAGCTTTTGAGAAGAGCTTTTGGAAGAATAAAACTTAAGAGGAAAAACAAAGTAAGAAGAGAAGAGATGCTTATCCTTGGGGGAAAGAGGGTATGAGGTGGTGGTGGAGAACAATCAAAATGCTGTACAGAATTATGGTATGTGATGTCCCCAGACCCTCTAGATTGGCAGAATTTATTTTATTGTCTCTGCCAATTCATTCCCTCACACACACAACACATCATGTCTTTCAACTTGGCAAACAACTGAACAGTGCAGGCAGATGATTCTCCTTCCAATATACTGCACTGAAGAGGGTTGGTTTGTGTGGTGGTGTTTTTTGGGTGGTTTTTTTTGTTTGTTTGGTCTTTTTTGTGGGGGTGGGGTTTTTTGTTTGGTTGTGGTTTTTTGGGTTTTTTTTTTTTAAATATTGTATTTCCTCTAGAAAGGATCTTAAATAATACTGTCTTGGAACATATTTCACAAACTAAAGTGTCATAGATATAAACCAATGACAGGTTATTTTTGCTGCAACCAACTGGCCTCCCACAAAGCACTCAAGATACTGCGACACACACCAATGTGATGCAACATCACTTATGATCTTTTGCAAATTAGCACATTATAGGCAACAAAACCATTCAGTATCTAAACACCCAACTAGGTTCTAGGAAGACTTTGCAACCCTTTCATACCTCTAGGGTCGAATTAGTCTCCCTGTCATAACATCATAGGCTGAATGAAGAAAAAAGTGCTTAGCCTTTTCAGAAAGAAGCACAACAATCTAGAGCCCTCAGCTTGCACAGTAGGAATTTGTGTAGTAATTAAGACATCAAAACTGGACAATCAATCAGGCAAGAATTTGGACAAACTTTTTCCATTCAGCTTGAGTCTGCTGATGAGAGCCCAGCCAGCACCTCTGGTTCCCGTACCACATACCTGAACAAGAGAGGCACTGGTCACAGCTCTCTACTTAAGTTTGAACTACATTTTGCACTTCCAACAGTGACCCAACGCTTCCGGATAAAGCTATCCTCCTTTAGGACAGCACTTGTTCATCATTTTTGAATAGACCATTAACCAGTTGAGTTACATGCACCTTAAAATTTATTTCTTAAGTCATCCCATCTGTGTTTCAGTGGTGTTGCAAAGGGAAAGGATGTGAAACAATGCAGCAAGAGTGCTACACCTTGGACTACAACAGCAAAGCTTCACGTATAAAATCATATTGTTATTCCAATAAGACACCAAAGCACAGACATGATTGATCAGATGTGCCGGTGTACATATTACCTTTCAAAGGCCTTATATGGTAAATTTAACTATTACTATACTGTCTTTACCCTGATTCTACTTATCCCCAACTGCCTCATTTAAGCAATATCTATTAGCAGGCTGAAGCATTTCAAGAGGGCTTCCCCCTTCCATGCCATGCTTAAATGAGGCAGTTGGGGATATCTATTAGCAGGCTGAAGTATTTCAAGAGGGCTTCCCCCTTCCATGCCAAGTAGTAATAAGCTATGAAGAAAGCTCATGCTACTCAGTGGCTTCACCTAC
Organism: Fulmarus glacialis; assembly: GCF_000690835.1. Lineage (NCBI taxonomy): Eukaryota > Metazoa > Chordata > Aves > Procellariiformes > Procellariidae > Fulmarus > Fulmarus glacialis. The sequence continues at coordinate 132,257 of NW_009214729.1, forward strand.
AGCCATATTTCACTGCTTTTTCACCCCCTCCCACTAATTTATACAAAATATGCAAATTAGAGCACAAAGTGAAACAACAACATAGTATTTCAAGACATGACCAGAACTACTTTTCATACAGACTTTTCTCTTACAAAAATGAAAGTTACCAGCAGCGGAAGCACTGCCCAGGTTCTGCTGGGCTGGACAAAGGGCGCAGCCACCATGCTTGGCAAAACAGACGCAGACATGCCTTGAGCAACTATTCCCTCCAAACCCTGAAGAACAAACCCTGTATGTCAGATAATTCTACCGATTTTTTCACTACCCCTTGCTAACAGCCACCGCCACTCAGTGCTTCTGGATAAAACTGCCTATGTACACCGTGTCCCCCAAAGTACAAAGAAGTTTTGATATTATGTCTCAAGTCTCAGGCCAACAGCACTACTGGAAATACTATGTACTGGGAGAAAGGAATAGGCTCTGGTCTCTCAATTAACACAGCTGTGATTTATCCTGACCTCAAAATCAAGGACTTCACCTTGGGGAACACACAGAACTGCTCAAACACATCTTTGCTCTTTCTGCTTAGTGGCTGTACTGCTGCGCAGTGCTGTTCACCTCACTTCTGGAAGTTGCAATGATGGCAAGTTGCAATACCCTGCCTTGAAAAGAGTAATAAAAAGTACAGATGACAATGGCTGTCTTCATAAGTGAAAAAGAGCATGCGACACCCTGGCTGTTCATAAATGCATATTCTCAGGAGGCCTCACAAAGGCAAGAGACTAATAAGCATCGTATCATCACCATCAAGAGCGTGGTGGATGAACACAGATTAAATGGCTGTTCCTGTTCCCCGCCCGTGGCAGACTGTCAAGCCTGCTGATCAAAATGCTCTCGTCTGGATTCAAGTCTTGATGTTCAATGCAGAGCATCTGGGTAGAAGAGAAAGATGTACAACACACAGCAGCTCAGGCCAAGAGGATTTGCAAACTGTGAAATTCAACACCCCTGTTAGCTCCTCAGACTGTTTCCCTCTTCCACTCAGAATCAGCCATTTCAATTCTTTGGACAGGACCCTCAGACTAGAAGCATATGGCCTTCATGCTAATTAATGCTACTAGTCTTCCCAAAATTTCCATGGAATGCCTGATCTCTCTCACATTCATATGAAAGACAAAGTGAGAGAGAGAAGGAAAAAAAGGGGGGGTGGGAGGGTAAAGAGGGAGAGAAAGAGAAGGAGGGAAAAAAAAAAAAAAATATTAACTGCCAGCATGCTAACCATTACACCTAGCGGATCGATCATTTAGCAAGAATTATATCCAGGATTTATTTGCAAAACTAAATCAACTGAGAATTTATTCTGCCTCACTCCACCATAACATTGCAGAGATTCAGATCAATCTAATTTAAAGAACATTTCCCTGTGAAGGCAAGTACTATTCCCACAGTAAACAGCTAAACCATTTACTAGCATTAATGATTTACATAATTCTTAATAGCAACACTGCACAATGCCACTTCTCACATCACATCACCATGCAACATATTCCTTACCCCCAAAACAAAGGGCCAACTCCCTTCAAACGCATACTGCTTAACACTACCACACATTTCCCAGTATATTGTAGGAAATTCTCTTTTCTTTTTGGTAGGGTATTTTTGTTTATTTGTTTCCCTACAGTTCAATCTTC
>NW_009214729.1:133960-153912 GCF_000690835.1 Fulmarus glacialis
GTTGTTTCACAGCTCAAAACAAGTTCAAAAAGTGTTTTATTTAAAAAGGTCCAAATATCCGTTTCATACAGTTCATTACATCAGAACATTGTAACGATTTCATCTACTTCAGCTCTAATAAGAAATGATTCCACGTATTCTTTAAAGAGAGAAGTTTATTTCAAAGAAAATAGCTTTCAGATATTTTACAAGACTTTCATCCACAAAGCAACACTTGAGGTTTATGAAAATATACACCTGATCATTTGAGAACATATCCTTTCCCCCCAATGGGAGGAAACAACAAAAAAAGCAAAACTAATGCAACAATTACGTCCTTCACACTGAAAAAGCCAGCCAGATACAAGGACTGACTGCCACAGCTGGAAAAAGCTAAGTGAAACCACATCTCAAACACCCATGAGCCTGAAGCTTCTGGAGTAAAGCTGGTCCCCCTCCTGCCACACAAAATGAGCCCACTAAAACCAGCGACCTCCCAGACTCCTCCAATACCCATCAACATCTCACCTTGTTTGGCAGTGTAAAACCATACGCTTAGGATCAAAATCCTTTCCACTCACCTTACAGTAAAACACACAGGAAATGCTAACTTGCTCCCTTGAATAAGAGTGTGTCAATAATGCATGTTCTACTATCATTTACATCTATAATATACAACCCTGTTACTTTCCATTCAACCGTGACACTCAGTGCAACATAAGCAGGTTCTCTGCACAGCAAATAAATACTTCCAGTCATCAGCAGATTTGTATCATTAACTGATATATAAGTGCAAGGGAACACACATTTTTCTGTGGGTCTTGCAACAAAGTAAGCTTTCTTATAGACTGCTCACTACAGAGTAATGATTTAGAGACCCACTGTCTGCAATTTGGCATATAGTCTAATTCCTATTTCAGTTGACCTCAGCAATCGGTCCCATTCACACAGTGTTATTTTCCACTACAAGTCAAGTTTCATTTCTGCAGACCATGTAGATATTACTCTTACAAAGGACACAGAGCAGCAGTGAGGTCCAAAGATACTTAAAATCACCTACTTGCCCTTCCCCAGCCTGAAGCACTTCTTTGCAAGAACCGGCCTTCACACAGAGAGAAGCTGCAACTGCATTAGTATCAAAGAGCAAAAACGCGCAGCTACTGTTAACCACGACAGTGGTCGCAGTTGCTTTCCAGGATTTTCTCCTGTTCTCCACGTACAGCAGCACTGGCCAAACCCCTCAGACAGAGCAGTTTCATTACAAGGAGCTACAATAGAGAGGGAAGAGAAGAGCGCTGTATAACATCTCAGAATCAGCTTTTTCAATGGTTCAAACTGAACATTTCTCACTAAGTGCAAAGTCAAAACAGAAGTCACAGCTAGGCTTTAATGAAAATGGAAAAGACAGTATCATTTACTCTTCTGTAACAGAAGAGCACTGCTAATGGGGGTGGGGGGAGGGAAGGGGAAACACCGATGATCCTATTAGCCTATAAGCACAGTTTAATGCTTGCTATACAGTCCTGAAAAGCCTGCAGTTATCTGATCTAGTACTTGCGTGACAAATACCTACGAAGCACAGGGTGGGCACAGATCACTTCCAGGGCAGCTGCTGCAATTTGAGCTTAGGCAGAGCAGCACAGCAGATGAAGAGCGCTTGTCCAGGAAACATCCTGGTGCGCAACCGCCTCAGAAACTGCCCACCTGTCCCAAGGTACCAACAAGCTGCCTGGAAATCCAGGCACAGCAACAGCTAGAAAAGTCTAGCAAGACAGACATCCTTGACTTCCCAGTATACGTACCTAGAAAAGTCGCTCCAAAATTCATCTGCATCTCTACTGTAGTCATTTACTCTAGTTTTCCAGAGATAGAAGTATTTCTCAAAATAGAATACTCAATACCACCATTCTCAAAAGTGCTTATTGATTTCTGCCCAGATTTAACAAGATATTTGACTTTCTGAAGCTGTACTTAATTTCTTTGTCACTACATTGCCTCTCCCTGATCTGTAGTCCCTTGTACCATTTCTTATTATAAGCATCATTTTTGTCTTTCTCTTAACCATGTAAGGAGGTGGAAGCGTTCTGCATCTAGCAAGCCATTCCTGGAGAAACACGACTGTTTCCAATTCTTTTGGAAAGGAATATCCTGAAATATAGACAAAGGTAGGGAGATAGCTCACCAATCATAAATCAATGCATTAAAAAAATTAGCATTCTGTTTTAAGCAACTTTGGATAGTTTGCAAGTATTTCATATTTGAGCACTGGAAAAAAAAATTTAAAAAAAAAAACCAAAAACATTTGAGATTAGAAGTGCAGCCTACCTACCTCCTCAAAGTTTACAAAACACTGCAATCTGCCAGCACCCACGCATTTTTACGTAAACTAAGCCAGCACAACTTGGAAAAAGAGAAATACAAACATAAGAATTAGTTTATTAAAAAAAACATTCAATTTAAGCAATGCCTTTAAGTAAGAAACAGTGCAGAAATCATGACTGACAAGTCAAAACAAAGTGTGCCTTGCTAGTTTCATACTAGCCTTGGAACAGGCTGCCCAGGGAAGTGGTGGAGTCCCCATCCCTGGAGGTATTTAAAGACGTGTAGATGAGGCGCTTAGGGACATGGTTTAGTGGGCATGGGGGTGTTGGGTTGACGGTTGGACTTGATGATCTTAGAGGTCTTTTCCAACCTTAATGATTCTATGATTCTATACTCTATTTTCTAAGGATAGTTTCTTCAAACTCAGTCATCTGGTAAACTAATACACCTGTACTAAGAATTAAGACAACAATCCGTTTTGGAAACAGGCTAATGTGGAAAGAGATGCTTTAATATAGTTTGGATTTCACAAATGATAAGCAATGTAAGAAACTGCCCAGCGATGAAACTGGGAGGCAGAGACAGAGGGAGCAGCTGATCATGCTTTGGCACAAACTTCATAAAACCATTATACTCCAACTCATACCTCATAAAACTAACAATGCAGCAGCAAAAGGTTTAAGCAGTAGGGAATGAGCTTAAGGGGTTTTTTTATATATATTTTTTCCTCTAAAACAGTATTTTAGTCACAAGAGACTTTACAGGGTAAAGTTATATCCTGCAAGGATAAATGAATCTGAAATTGCTTTCAAGGAATAAATATTTGTCTGAGCTCAGAAAATGCAATATATCAAAAAAGAAGGTAAGCAGCACATTTCAGGGCATTTTACCAATGCATTTACTGATGGTTTATCTGCTTCCATTTTATTCTTCAATTTAGACAGTATTATTCACTGTTATTATTAATTTATATCCTTTTGTTTTCTAATGCCACACAGATAAAATGACGGTCAGAACAATTGCATGACTGTTTTAAAACCAAGAAATCCAGATGAAATACCCACATGAAACTGCTTTATCAAAAAATAAAGGGAATTGGTCCACATACACATCTGGGACAAATTCTGCCTGCTTCTCATCTCAGAAGTGGAACAGACTAGAAAGGTGCAACTTAAGGGAAAGAAACACTTTCAGAGTGCTGCAGGAGGGGAAATAAAAAGGAGATGGAAGTTAACTGTTGAACTTAGCTCTTCACTTCCTTCATGGATGAAGGAAGACATTAATAAGATGTTCTGAATAAATAATGGGGTTTCTGACATTTAAAGAGCGCAAAGGGAAAGACCTCATGTACCCATGCCTGAGCAGCAGTATTTAAAAAAGGAAAAAAGTTCCTGCACGTGAGGGAGTGTGTCAAGATTAACAGGAACATCCTTGCAACCAACGTTTCACTCATTTTCAGTAGTTCATCTTATCCTCGGGTGTACTGTGAGTGAACAACCACCACAGCTAAGGGGAGAACACAAAGAATTAAAGGGGAGAAATGCAACTGGAACTGAGCAAATCAGTATCTCTAGCACAGAAGTTGTGTTCCTCATTAGTCCATAGCCGAGGTGTTAATGGTCCTTCCAAGGTGTTAATGGTCCTTCCGATTGTTGCTTCTTGAGGGTTTTAAAAATATGTAGAAAATTAAAAGACTGTAAAAATGCTTGGCTCTTAGAAGCAATAAATGAGGAAGAGCTGAGAAGTGCTGAGGTAACCCTGCTGTTAACTGGTAATATAATTTAAACAGGAAGGTTCCGCAGGTCTTGTATTCCTCAATCTGTCCTATTTGCCAGGCTGTAATTGCCATCCTGAAACAGTAATAAGCCAGAAGAAAGCACACATCTGGCTACAGCTGTCAAGGAAGAGCTTTTTAAATTCAGATTATCACCAAAATGGTTGGGCAAATAGCAGCATTCTCCATACATGGTTCCCAGTACAACGGGTGAAACAAAAGCTATTTTGATTGTACACTGCTTTTAAAATTTCGATTACCTCTTCTTTTATTCGACGCAATCGTCTAAAACAAAACTAAAATTAGTTGTGATAGCCATATAATAGTCTAGGTGGATGAACATCTACCAAGATACTCCCACACTTCTGTGGTATTACCACTTTTAGACATTTGCTTCCACTTCCCCCCTCCCCCTTATATGAAGTGAAATACATCACCATGTCATGTGGCAAAACCCCCAAGTTAGAAGTAAATGAGCCATTAATGCTGAGGCAGAAAGAACAGCAAACAGAGTTGAGGTGTCTTTTGCTTATTGCAAGGTTACAAGCAAAACAACTAAATGGGAATACACACTTTAGATGCGAAAGTCCTGTTCCATTTCTGTGTACTGAACAAACTCAGGACTTGAGTGGAGGCTCTTTAATGAAAAAGGACTCTGGCGTCACTTGTTAATGACCTATTGCTCAGCACACCCCCACACTGCTTACTACCAAAATCCGTTCTCTTTCCTGGGACAAATGAAGACCGAGGTCAGGAGCACAGTAAATGAGCAGCTCTCACCAAAAACATTGGATCAAGAACGAGCTGTTGCCTTCAACACCTCCCAGTAACTTTAAAAGAAGAGCATACAATTAATTGAAAGAGCTCTTTCTCAGAGATTAAGAAAGCATAGAAATAAAGTGAAAACTGCCAACAGTCCGTTCGGCTACACATCAGGCTACAGCTGCACATTAGGCAGAGCAGCACAATATACAGCAAAAACGTCTTCTGCCGTATATTACAACCAGAGAAGAAATGGAGCCATGTGACAAAAAGAAGAGAGAAAGCCCAAGTAATAGAAACAAAGAGTTCACCAAAAACTGGGGGAAACATTTCTTATGAAGTATGCACAGTTAAGACAGAAATCGAGGGTACACAGATGGTAATTAGTACATCTACTCCGTGGAAGACAAATTGAAGAAGTTCAAGGCATTTGAAACAGTAGAGCCAGACAGGCTGTCTTACTGTCAGAAAGCTCCACCATATGAACTGCATATCCTGCTGCTGCAGTAGTTTCAAACATTTCAAGACAAGAATGATATCATTGATTACAGAATAGGAAATACAGGTTTTTAATTAAGAAAAAAGGGTAAAAAAAGATCTGAGCAACTAAGCTTGTAAGTCTGTATCCAATGTGTACAGAGCTTTAGAAAGGAAGACTACACTAAAAGATACACAGGTCAATGAAGAATCGGCAAACACAAGATGAGTTCACTTCCCAAGACCTACAAGCATCAAGCAAACACAACAGTTTTTCAGACTATTTCTATCAAGGCAGCAATAAACAAAGCAGATGTGATGCTAGCCCCCATGGGAACTATAGTGATATACCTGGTACAACATCACAGGGGAAAGTATTCCAGAGAAAACCAGAACTAGAAGAACTGGTTTGAGGAAAAACGGGAATAGAATTGGAAAGGAACAAGCCTGGAGGAAGAACACAGCAGAGCTCCCCTAGCCAACATTGGAAAACTCACATAAAAGTCTTAGGGAGTGTAAATCAGACAAGTGGACGGTTGTCCACCCAAAAAAGCAAGTCATACCCAAGTTTACTCCTCTGGAGCTTTTAAGATGTGCCTGCCTTGATGTGTTTCAGCTTTTTGGAGAGCTTATTACTTAGGTGCACACACAACTCAAGTTGGCTCTATGTACTCAAGCAAAGCTAACAGAATCCTGAAGGGCTTAGAGAGTACCAGGAAGAAAGGCACAACACACAAGCGCTTCCTCTGTAAGGCTGATTCAGATATGATCAGGCTGATTAGCCCCAGCCCTGACCATAATGGACCCAAACTAGTTTTCTGAAGACTCAGCAGAGTATTTCTAAATCATATTCCACGTTACCCCAAATAACGGGAGGGCTTCCTGCCCACGCTACAGACACCAACCACTGGCTGGCCCATGCACTCATGTGGCACTATAGCCAACATGACAAGCCTGCTCAGAACCTGACATGTTCTGGAGACTCTCACCCACGCACAGCTCACAAGAGCCCAACAGAGATGGATCTGTGCCCATATCAGCAAATCCCACAGCTTTTTACTGACTTGGTATCATGATGAGATACATGTGCTGGTCTTGCACGCAACTGGACTGGATGCACAGGACACACCATTAGCTCAGGCTCTGTTCCACAAGAAAAAAAAAAGGCATTTACACTGCCCTGAACTGTGCAAGGTTGCAGCATAACTAGTTCTGGCTCTCTTTTGTCCAAGGAGGAAAAGAAAGATTGGGTTGGCTGGGAACAAGACAGTTGATCAGTTTTTCCTTGAAGTCCCTGTACTTTGTAAGTTGACTGGGGAGAGAGGGAAGAGAGGATATCAGCTCTTCCTAGCATTTCCCTAAACAGCACTATCCTCTGACAATGCTCCCTCAACCCTTAGAAGCCATGCTTTCTCCACTACAACTGCCAGGAAAAACATTTGGTTTAATCCTTGGGAATGGCAAAATTGCATGCTGCCTACACTGCTCAAAAATACCAAGTTTTTCATTTGTTTAACAAGTTCTTAAATGCAGAAAATCCTCAAGCCCCCAAATGAAACCTAAGCTCGCACTTTTTAAGATGATGCTAGGAACAAAGCAGATCTCAGAAGAGGAGAGAGGTTTGCTTACTCTGGGAAACCACAGGCAAAAAAGCAATGTAACCATTCTCTCTACAAAATGCATCGTGGAAGCAGGGGACACCAAGGAGGGCAGGAAACTAATTAAGCAAAAGGACAATGCTGGCACAATAAAAAATATGAATATATGGGCCTTAAGCAAGCATAGATTATAAAAGCGAGAGGCACAGCAATTTGCGCACTCAGCCTTACACTGAGAAGGGAAGAGGGAATATTGACCGTGACATGCTTTGTCTTTCAAAAGGGAACTTTCAGTGTGGCAGCTGCAGCAGCAGGCAAACAGATTCAATGACCCAAAAGGTCCCTTAAAGCATTATATTCCTATGAGAATTTTAACAACAAATCCACTTGCTTATTTGAGCACTTGGATGAAACAATTTTCTAAGCGACCACTCAAGAAAGACAGAAAACAAACAGAGCTTAATAAGGAGTACAGTACAGGTGAACAGAGCAGATCCATCAGCAATGCATTTAGGGGACTCTAGGACAGGAGGCTGTCTAATAAAAAGTGATCTCTTGCAAAGCCCTGCCACAGCTTTGGTGTGTTACTTTAAAGACTGTCTATGTCCAGTGTTTCCCATTTACTTTTTCATAGTCCTGTTGCAAAAATAGCAGGAGATTTTGTTTAAAAAGGCCAAGAACAAATTCAGTTTCAGGTACTTATAAGAAAACAAAACGAGAAACTAAAACTTGCATTATTTTGAAGAGCAGTGTAACCCTTACATAATAGAACATTTAAAACATTGACACAACATAAAAAGAAAAGAAACAGCACAGAACACAGGAAACAAGACTTTGGCCCATTACCTAACAATCTTTTTTCAACAGAAACAGTTGAAAAAAGAAACAGCACAAAACACAGGAAACAAGACTTTGGCCCATTACCTAACAATGTATTTGCACAGAGAAGATCTGTTGTTCCTAATAGTTTTTCCCTTGTCCTCTCTAATTCTACCCATTTCAAAAGGAGCCAGGGTGCACTGCTATCTCAGAGCAGATTAAAATCTAATGAACAATCTTTTGCCATTAGACACGCCTACCTAACCTAAAGAGTCAACATTCAGCCTTGCAGTTCAGAAGTGCTATTTTTGTTTCTAACAACTTTCAAAAACAATTTTCCAGATTTTGAGTTCCTTATTATAAATGATTTCAGAGTCCAAAATTCATTAGTTGTGCTTCACCAGCTCCCAACTGATACCATTACACAATATAACCAATTCCTTTGGGCTCTGACACTTCTCTTAAACACAGAAAGTAAAAAAGGTTGGGGTTTTTTTTGTTTCCTTTCTGTATAATATGACAGCAATGGAACAATGCACCAGCTACTGGTTGCAATAGGATTGAAAGGGTGGGTGGGGATCTCAAAATATACGAGCAGATCTTCCTATCAGCAAAGCTTACTTTCAGTTACTAACCAAAATTCAGGTACGCGGTCTGCCTGAACTTATATAAGGGACAGACTGGGATGCTTTATTTAAGCTAAAATACCCACACTGCAGTTCACGTTTTTGTCACAGTTCTTTACCAGCACAATGATTTCTAACACTGTACATCATTTCAACAGCATTAAAAACACTCGTACCACATAGCTGTTTAAAACTTCTTTCCAACAGGTTACTACCAGTACCTATCTGACGCAGCAGCAAATCACGTTTCTGTAGGGTTCCCCCAATTCCGCATTACTATAACACATCATTTAATACCACTGTAGGCAGTCCCATATGCAGGGACTACCTTCCTCTAGTTAAAGCACAGTACCCTCTCCTGCTACCCGTAAATCAGTTAGCACTCCCCAGATTGTAAAGTGGAGCTACAAAATCTTTTCTGTCCACAGCTCTGCCCTTTCAAACTATTTCCTCTGTGTAACAGCCAAGGAGAACAGCAAGCACAGATGTTAAAATGACGAAATACAAATGCATTATAAAAACCTGCTGCACAGAATTTAGCATTTGTTCTAAAAGCAATATGATAACATAGATCAGTTGAAAATGTTTAACTAAATGGTTCCACCCTAACCACAGGAGAGCAAGTCATTGCCAACAACACTGGACCCTGTGATCTGTGAAACATATTTTAAGTAGCTGCATTTGGATGCGTATTTTTGAAGTAGGTACACTTTGTTTTACTTGACCTCTATATCTACTTGACAGACATGATATTGTTATGATGAAATTAAGAACAAGATTTAAACATATATGCAATTATTGAAAAATGTGCAGCAGGACAAGACTGGCATATAGCTCCACAGAAAAGACTGTGGCAATCAGACTGAGGAACTAGTAATATCTGAAAACAAATCTTTACGCATATATAGTGGTGTACATTAATCCTCCTTACCCTGGTATTGGTAATGCCCAGGGCAGCTACACTCCTTCAATGGCTACTTCAGATTTCATATATCAAAACTTCCATATTAAGCTGTTCCTTTACATGCAACAAACTCATCATCAGCTCAGGAATGTCACCATTTTGCAGGAAAACAATACACTCTTGCGTGCACATTGAGCACATACACATCTATCGGCTCTGATCTCACCAGAGTGTGCAGAACAAAAACTAAAAATTTCTCCATGGCTTTTAGGAGGATCTACAGACCATTTAAGCATGCATGAGTGGATATATATGTAAAAATATGTAAAACGAGATGTACTGTTGGAACACCTATTGCACCTCGACCTCCAAGGCGCTGCGAACAAGACACTGCACATGTCTCATCCCTGCCCTGTTTCAAAGATCCCCAAACACCCCAGTCAGCTCAGCAAGTGAGGCTGGTACCCTCTGGCTCCAACATCATCCACCCCCATCCCTCCCGCTGGGGAAAAGCTCCCCCTCAGCATCCCACCAAGCACACGTCCCTCAGTCAGGCCCAGGTGGGTGCTCCCCATAGGCACTGGTCCAGAGTATACGGTGTAATCCCAGGCTGCAAGTTCCTTCCTGAGTTCTTGAGCCCCACAGCCTCATCCAAAAATGCCATAACCAAGCGCAAGAAACTGCTTCAGCAGGCAACCTAAATGCAGAACACTGTGTGGTTTGCTTCAGTAATATTCAACTGCATTTGAATATGCAATGGTACATTCTCTTCTCAGGGCAGAAGGGGAAAAGAAAAAAAAAAAAAAAAAGAAAAAAAAAGCACGCCATTCAGAGGGTAACCGTAACTTCCCAAATCTACATGACACTGCTGTCAGTGCCTCAACACAATCTATACCAAGCAACAGACAGCACATTATTCTTAACCCTGCAAAATTACTCATGCTAAAAACAATGAAGGGACCAAAAATGGACAATCTGTTAGTTTCTGAGGCACAGAAGTCCGTGGTACTATCTGCTACCAATTTGTGGATTAAAGTCTCTTCTCCACCACTCTAAAAATCTAAGACAGTTGTAGCCAGCCTTGAGAACAGGACCAATGTGTTACAGTCATCATTTCTTACCAGCTCCCTTCTACAATCTCTCTCACCTCAGAGTCTACTGCTTTGAGCATAATGTTAATTCAAAGAAAACTCAGCAACGGGGAAAAGGAAACAGTGTTTCTACAGATGTGAATGTCATGTAAATGTCAAACCTCATGTTAAATTTGATTAGAAGACTGAATGGAAGGGAAACAGTATCGCTATAAGTAAACCAGCACACTAACAATAATCTCAGCCTGCCTGCTTACAACATAACCTTAGTGATGGATTTCATTATTCTTAATTTTCCATGTAATATTAAGCTGTAATTGATTTTGCTAAAAGATCATATATAGCAGTACAAGAACTGCAAACAAATGTTTGTTGACAAGATGGATCTACACAGTCTTAATACTAAATTCCTTGTGTGCTGTGCCTACAACTACATTCAGTCAATTCACAGAAATTTTCATTTCTTTTGCATTACAAATAAATGCCTGTCTACTTAGAAAGACCAGCAGCATATGCACCCATTCATCTGTACGTACCTGTGTCAGGGGAAACAGAAGGTAGTTTCGCATTAAAGCCCAAAAAGCAGAATTCCAGCAGACACTAAATGGATACAGATAGAAACTCTGGAGACCGATTCATTACAATTTTGTCTCGGAAAGGTAATATTTTTCCAAGACTGCACAACCCTACTCGCCACATTTCTTGATGAACCTTAGGTACTACCTGCTCTTGTCTCAAGAACTTTCTTCCAAAAAAAAAGGAGGTTAGACTTCTCCTAGACCAGCTCAAGTATTTCAACAGCCCCAGTAACATGAAGATATTACAGGGGCAGAGACATATTTGTGTACAGAGGCAGGAGAAAGTTGTTAGCTGAACTGGAGCTATTGGTTTTAACTACAAGCTAAATACTTGCTTCACTCTCAAATACTATGACAGAAAAATTCTACAGTAGTATTCATGTTAGCAAATGCAAAGTTAGAAGGAAAAAAAAATTTCCAGCCACATGACATTTCTTCTATCAGCTTTACATGCCCCCACCAAATCACCACCACCACCACACAGCACATAGGGACTAACTCTGGCACAAGCAACGCCAGCCTCAATTCAGTTCAGAATGAATCTCAAAACAGTCCGGCACATTGCCCTGAACTGATTACTTTCTACCCAAAATGCAAATTGTCTTAGCTGTGTGGGCCCCACAGAGGATTGACTTAATTTTGCACTAGGCCTTGACATCTTAGTTACCTGTTGTGCCATCAAAATAATTTGCTAATTTCTTCCACAGAAGTTATACAAGGACATCTTCAGAAAGAACGTGGAATTTCATGCCCCCGATGACATCCTCTGTGGTTGACAGTCCAAGTCATAAACTTGTCAGTATCCTGATAATTGGTGGGAGGGCAAGAGGACACAACATCCATATCTCTGATGGATGGCTCCCTTTAGTTTGAGACTCTCTTAATAGTTAGAAGATTTTTTTTTTTTTGTAATATGCCTTCAAAGACATTAGAATAGGAACATTATCAAAGACTCAAAAGGGAAATCATTGTCCCCCAAAAAAAGAAAGTTATTAAGGGATTTCAGTAATCCTCTGTCCTTTACCTTCAATGAGGCAAACCTAGGCACTATCTTCCACTGCTTCATCACCCTTTGAAGTTATAATCAGGAGGAAATAAAGCAAAAAGGGAAGTGGGTTGCAGTGCCAGTGGACAAAGCTTCAACCCATTATGATTTCATGAAGAGTCTGATTCATCCACTCAGTAGTTTCAGTCCCACCAGTGTACTTCAGACTATCTTCCTAGATGAAAAAAGACCACCACAACAGTAGGTCAGCTTTTCCGACGCTCCTGTAGCTGCCGTATTGTTAAACTTCCCTTATCCAGATAAGCCCCTAGATAAGTCTAGATGAACTGTTAAGAAAAGGAGAAACACCACTTACCACCAGCCTTTCACCTCCCTCTACTTTGGTTCCCGAGTCGGCTGCCAAACGGAAAGACACCATATTGTGACAGAGACTGCTGCAGAATTCCTGGAGGCTGTACACTCCATGTCTGCTCCAAAGTGTAGTGGGGATTATGTTTTCAACAGGAGTTAACAGTATCTTATTCTTTGGAGTTTTTCAAAATACAAAGAGATTTTTTATGAGCTCAAGTTCTGCCCCATGGTTCACCAATCATAAATCCCATTTTATTAGTCTACAGTTTTAAAAACCAAAACCCTGAAACAGCCACCATCTGAAATTCACCAGGTGCATTTATCCAGATCTTGTTCAGTTTTAAGTACTTATACAAATAACCTTGTTTCACACTAAATGGTAAAAGAACTTCCCCCCCTGCCCAAACTGGAAGTTTTATTCTCATTAAATGCATTGCTCTCAAATCCTGGTAGGCAAAAATAAAAAACCAAAAAAATTTAAAAGAGGGAAGTAAAAGACGACTGCTGAATAAGATTATCTACCGCCCTATGATTGATTTAGGGATGTACAGGGGAAAAAACTCCTCCAAGTTAAGTGAAATGAGTGAGTACTGGAAAGTTCCTTGACTATAAGAACTGCAGCAATTTTGTTATTATGAACAAATTTATGTTAGTGGACATATAAGTAACACAGTTAAGCCCGTTCTTAAGAGATTTAAAGATCCTATTTGTGAATATTAAATAACTTAAAGATCTCATAAGCTAAATGGATTCAGAAGCCAGTTGGTGTTTCTTCGAAGGCAATGAGCGCTATGCAGAGACCTTCATCAGCAGACAACAGAAAGCTGACTATGGCACACCTGTACGACCTGTACAAATAAAGTAGTCCAGGACACACTCAATATCACAAACTCACTAAAGCCTTAAAACCAGGTTAGTTTATTTCAAAACAATTCAGATATTTTGAATTTTACTTTCAGATATTTCAGGAAGAAGCCATGTACTTATTTGCTGAATCTCACTTGTGGGCTTGTATCACAGATTGCATTTACTTTCTATGCCATCAAAGACAAGACTTCCACTCATGTCATGCAACCAGGCTTCAGTTAAACCTACGCCAAATCACAAAATTTGTTTGCAGTTCATCATGACCCTCTCACAGCACCTCCTATCCAGTATAGCGGTTCTTTTAGCAGAGCTCCCCCCACCCACAAAGAAACCACAGGCCCAGAGGACTGTTCTGATGCAAGAAAGGAAGAAACAATTATTGCCTTAATAGATTGCACGAAGTAACAGTCAACAATTACAAGAACACAGGAATATTCAAGTACTACTCAAACCAAGCCTTTACAGTGCAAAGAGACTAAAACCAGACTTTCATGTTTCTACAACATGGCAATCAAGTATTGCTTTATTAATACTTCAAGACTATATAGGTTTTCATTTAGTGCCTTTAACTTCCGCTCACTCATCCACCACTTCTCTTTGACAGAGACTGAAAAATAAAAATAAAATTCAAAGGCAACATTGTATTTCTGCTTCAAGTTGTTTATTCTTCCTTGTCATACACATGGCACTTAAGCTGTCAATATGTAATTCCATTAGAGTGTAGGTTTCATTTCTAGCTTGTGTTTACACTCATTTTAGTTGTAACAATAAAAATAAAATATACCATATTCTAATTACTTTCATTGTGCCATCTCAAATATTTTCTCTCCTCAAACTTGCAACCTCTGTTTGCAGGCAAATAAAGAGAAATAAAGACACAAGTTATTTCACATGGTCGGATCCACTACCAGACACCAAAGATTTCCAAGTAAGTTACTTCAAGCTTTGATATTACCCAAGTGTAAAAAACTAAAAGAAAAAAAATATTTAAAAAATCTTCATAAGCCATAAATTCAGTTTGCTAGATGAGACACAGGTCCGCGCAGTGGAAACTCTTGGAAATAAGTGTCTGCCATAGTACTCAAGAATTCAAACACCATCATAGTTAACAAGTACATAGCTAAGCATATATAGATACAGAACTTGAATACTGCCAAGTGAAGCGTGAACTAGCACAGAACTGAAACGCAGTGACTTCACTGCCATTCAGAAAGAAATTGCTGGTCCATCAGGTGCAAGGCCTTTCCCAGCTTCAGCTGAAAAGGTCCCCAGCTCATCCCCATACTCTCATCACTCACCTCTCCCAAAGATCTGGTTCCCAGTCAGCCTTACTGCTACCGCATTTCAATAAAACAAAATCAGATTAGCTTAAACAGCTATTCTGGAAGATCTGAGCTAGCGGTAAACCAGAGGAATAGTCTCCGTAGCTGTCCGTGACAGACCCAGGAGTGTCTATGAGGTTTAGCGTATTTGGTACCATTATGTACCAGAATGACCACACTCTAAGGTTATACAATCACATTTATGGTGTTTATAGAAAATGCACAAAACACAGTTAAAAGAAAGCTCCATCAAAAACAGATCATCAGAATACTCAAGTATTGGGTTTTTTTAAAGCATCTCTCTCCTACTTCTGACAGAAAATAATTAATTTCTCTGTTTAGAAGAGATTTATTTTCTCCACAAGAGTCACAAAGAACGTCCTTCACAAAAACATTCTGCCCATGACTCTAAAATACATCACTGTAAAATTTTAACAGCTCTTGTAGCAAGCGACATACAGTGACCTGCTCTCACTACATTTGCTCGACTAGGGAAATACCCCCACAAACAAGAAAAGTCGATACCAAGATCCACAAGAAGAGAGCACAATGCTGCCTGTTACCATCCCTATACTGCTGCTAATCAGCCAGCAAAACTTGGAGCGGCAGGTCCAAGTGATATCCTTGTATTTAAATAGAACTGTTAGCTTTGGAATAGGGTGGCTCCCCCATTCCTATGATATAGGACAGATACCACAGAAATTTGGAATCATACGATCACCTGGTGGCATGCAAGTGCTTTTGTTTTTTTAAGTAGAAATGTGTGCTAATGTGTGTTTCTGGAAAAACAAAGCTATTTTATCCACAAATTCTTAACCAAATCTGACTGCCTAACAACCAAAAGAATAGATAAAAGCACTGATAAAAGCAGTGGGCTGTACGTTTCTCCCCCACCAATTAAATCACTTCAGCAAGAGCAGCATTTTAGTGCTTAAGCATGATCTTCACATTGGGGAGGACTCACTACTGTTTTACTAAGATGGCTCCTGAAGCTGTTTTATCAGGAATATTTTTCTCCTTACGTCCTTCCCAAACGCCTTCCGAAATCTCTCTACCAGCTTTCATCAGTCAGCTTTGTCTTTTTACTCAGTTTCTTCTCCCAGTATCTCAAATAGTTTGTTCAGGTTAGAAAATGAAACAGAAATGAAACGTATGAACTAAATAAAAAGTAAGCTAGTACTTCACCAGTGACAGAAAATAACCACAGTCTTTGTGGCAGTTTACTTTGAACTTTCCTCTGTTTCTCTTTTTTCTTTGCCCTTCAGACAGCACTATTTCAGGGAATTCATTTGAACCAAGACTCTGTCTTTCTGTGTTGCAGGGCATTTTTTTTGATGATAGACAAAATAGGCTGGAGAAAGACAGCAGTCCGTGGCCCTTCCTCAGGTGAACATCCACTACAGCAAGGTTTGCTTGTTTGAAGTTCCAAGTAAAATTAGGAAAAAGCTCAGGATTCCTCTGTTCACCTTAGGCTAAGATTCCAATCTTGACGCTGCTAATGTAAACTCCCAGTAACAGCGTCACTTCAGAGTAGTTACTCCCAGTATGAGCCAGCGCAGCTGAGATAAGAGTTTTACACACAAGGTAAGAGAGCCTGACTGGCACCTGGCTCCTCCTCACTGCTCTATGCTGTCACTGCAGCGTCCTACTTGAGATACACTGCTAGTCTACTTGGTCATTAATTGCCCTCAAAAACCCCTCCAAAGAGTTACCCAGCAGAGACAAAGTTTCTCCAAAAAACCCAAAACAAAACAAAAGAAACCCAATTACAACCTTCACCTGCATTTCCAATACAGGCTAGAGAGCAGTGGGGGCTGGCTCCCTTGTTCATCCCCCCCCTTCACAGTGCTGGGTTTTCCTGTTTTCTGGCACCTGCAACAAAGCTTATTAACATCAGCCAAGGATTCAGGACAATCACACTGACCAGGTCGAGTCTCTGACAACAGGGGAATCTACGGGGGTCCAAGGCAAATGCAGCCACTCTACAGCTATAGGTCACCCTTCTCAAATGCTCTAATGGCTTTTCCCTCCTCAGGTGAATCCAGGAAGAATACCCTTCTCTCTCCCACACCCAAAGCTATATGTTCTATGCATATATAAGTGTCATACAAAGGTCAGATAAACCTAAGATCTTACTCTTTTGTACTTATAAAATCTTACTCGGAGATTCATCACCAGTGATCAAAAGCACTTCTTCTAACTTCTTTTGTGTTATAGCTTGAAAAAATTCAGTCAGGTATGCAAAGAACATCATAGAATCCTAACAGCTAGAAAATACATAAAACCACTGCCAATAGGATTATACCAACTGCTTGACCTGCCAAAAGACAAATCAAATCCAATTACTGCTGAGTTAGTATTTATTGTAAAGTCTCTTCTAATAAACCACCTAAGCATCCGAAGTTGCAGGAGCATCTCCCAGAAGCCTGCTCTGTTGTACTCTTACAAGATTTTTAGGCACTCCATGTGTCCTTCCCCAAAAGATTTCATATCAACCAATGTATAAAATAGAATGTCTAGTAGCAGCAAAATGAACAATATATACCTGCAAGGTACTTTTTTCCCCTTCATCAATCAGTTGATTAGTTATTTTTAATTAAAACAGGAAGCTCTGATTGCAGGATTTTGAGCAACAATCCCTTCCACTTTAACTACTGTTTTTGGTGATTCACATACTGAATTCATAAGTTATTAATAGGACAGAACTAGCAAACTTGGTTTTAAGTCTCAAGCAGCCTTTTGGCTAGATCCAGATCTCAAGCTTGAACTAGTCAGAGTTACCCATCTGCATGCTTTAAGTACTGAGAAGTACATATTAATTGGCTATTAGTTCAGTTTTCAGCTACGCATTCGAAGTTTAGGAGAAAACCAGCTGATTCACACAAAAGCAATGCCTCATTTTGCCAGAGTTACGTTAGGTTTACTTGGAGTTTTGATGAAGATCCAAAAACAACCTTCATGGGGTAAAAAGGTTTGGCTTGCCAAACCAATGGGTTTTATATCAGACTTACTGTTACAGCTGAACTAGGACCAGAATTTACTTTCCTATTTTCAGATTTTGAAGCTTAGCTGGATAGAGCCTCTGACGCAAGCACAAACATAAAAACAAAACTAAAAAAGGAAAGCTAACATTTGTACTATTTTCCTGTTTAAGAGCATTTTAACTAAGGCCAAATTGTTTCCAAAAGTTTACTAACAGTCCTGTATCTGCTTCTGAAGTGCAACACTTAACTCCACAGTGTGGCTCCCACGCACCCATCCAGCACTGCGGTGTAGCTGTCCCTGCAGATAAGACACCAACATGCTGAGAATCCCAAGCTAACCCACAGAGTAACATATGTGTACACATTACAGATAGATACACAATGCAGCAACTCAGCAGACTTTGTGCTTCAGACTTCCATTTGGGTATAGAAAAATCAGTGCCTAAAGAGCGGATTTAAGAAACCCACACACACATTTACACAACCGGTACGATGCTTAGTCGATGGACGGTGGACGAATAAACAATAGCTATGTCCTCAAAAAGCTGCAAAATGCACGTTGGATTAGTACTCACCTTTAAAGATGTTTAGGAGGTTGCTCTAGTAACTATTCCCATTTTAATAAAGGAACTAGACACACTCACACTTTTCCAAATACATGTACATATCGTCATTTGAAAGTTACAGAAAAAGTACTTACCAGAGCAGGATGTGCAAAGTTGCACTATTAAACTTTGAATAACAATTTAAGCAAGCCTGATCTGATTCTAAGTATCCCTTTACCGCTCCATGGTCTTTCTCTTGAAAATTAAGTGTGTGTCAACTACAGTCACTGTACCTTCCAGAGGGTGGCATAAGGGGGCTTGCCAGATCAACAGCAGCTGAAGCAAGAGGGTAGAGGCAGTAGTCCCCGATTTGGAAGCAATCTGCCTTAAATTTTGTGAAGCTTTGTGACGCACCGAAAAGTTTAAGGCAGGGTGAATTTCCACACCGTTACTGTCCATGCTGGGTTATGCATGTGACCAGATTGTCACTCCTCCTGCAGTACCAACGCATTCCTATTGCCTCTTTAGGAGGCTGAGAAAAAGCACCTCATTTACATTACATGATTGACTAGCCATGCAGATTGGGCTTTGCTGGGAAGCAGGAGGAGATAGCATCTTTCAGAGAGAACTGAATTTGGAAGAGGTACAGAGCAGGAACAGTTTGCATTCATCCCCAGCTTGCTACGTGGGATCTTGAGAACATTTCCTTTACCACTTCAACTACACAGTCTGATTTTATTTTTAAATCTCTCTTTTTCCTCAGCTTCCAACCACAAGAAAACAAAACAGCTCTCAGTCAAAGTGAAAAACATATTCACTTAACCCGCAGACTCCCCACAGAGCAGTCCGAGAATTTTACATGTCACGAACCTCCTCCCATCAGGGGGGTGGGTGGGAACAAACAAGGAAATGTTTCCACCTTAACTTCTAATGGTGCGAGGTGGGAGCAACCTGCCTTGCAAACACAGGGGGTTCCCCCCCACCTCGGTGGAGTCTAAATGAGTCAATGTGAATTGACTTACATCTAACCACCCCTCCAACTACTGCACACCTCGCTCTAAATTGACATCCACACAATTGTCACTAATGGCCACTGCTGAAACATGTAAAGGGTCTGGAAAGCAGGCGTCTGCCTCTCCCGGCATGTGCCCCCAGACGACACCACCCACACGCCTATCTTGTTCTTCCGAAGGTAATGTCGTATTCCTCCAGCCCACGAGTCTGATCTCACCGTGCACCTCTCAAGTTAGCGCAACATTTCAAACACACAGCTCCGATCAGCCACAGGGAAAGATAAAATCACTGGGGTGTGCAAAAGGCATCAGAGTCACATCACCTACCAGGAGTCGGGGGGCCACGGTCACCCTGCTGATTCTGCTCTCAGTCCACCGCTGCAATCCCACTCCTAGAGCATTCACGGGGCTTTCTGAGCCCGAGAAGGTGTCTCCCCGCAGCTTTACAGTTACAAGGCAAGGAGCTCCCCCTCTCCCCTCCGCTAGACTCCCCGATGCCTGAAGGGCTGAGGCACTCGGGAAACGGCAGCAGATAAGGCACCCAGCATCACTCCGCTTCCCCCAAATGAGCTCGGAAATGGGATGTAACAGCAGCCTCTTTCCCGCGCCAAGTATTACAGGAGCGGAATACTAACTGGTTCATTAATATCTGCATATGGTAATCAATAAAATGAAAGTCTAAACATTGCATTTCTTCCACCAGCCCTTTCAAATTAACCCTACATTTTAAAGCAATACGACAATACTTGAGGTCACCGTTTCTCCTTTGCCTAGCGGCGGGGACCGATGGGGAAGGAGGGGAGGAGATGGGTGTTTGTCCTCGCCGGAGGAGGCTCTCCCGGCTCCGGCCGCGGAGCTCTGCCCCAGCCCCAGGAGGGTGGGGAGTCTGCGGGCCGGGGCAGCCCAACGAGCCGCGGCAGCACCGGTCCAGCCC
>NW_009214730.1:0-9051 GCF_000690835.1 Fulmarus glacialis
TTCCCCAGCAGGGAGCCGGGCGAAACGTCCGACGGCGGCCGAGCCCTCCCGCCCCGCTTCCCCCGCGGGGCAGAAGGCGCCGAGGCTCTTCCCTAACTCCCGAAGCGCCCGCCACGGGGCAGGGAAGGTGACAGGCAGGGCGCTGATCTTCCCGCTCCACCATACTTTCCCATTTCCTATTCCACGTCCTGTTTCTAATGACACAACAGGCTCCTTCGTCATCTTTCTCTAAATAAACCCACACGCGACACATTTAATAGACTCGGAGCTTCGTTACTACCCGCTCCTCAGTCAGAAAAGTCAAGCAGCAGAGAGCACGTCCACCCTGCGGAGAGCACATCCGCCCCTGCGGAAAGCAGGCCGAGGCTGAACAGAAGCTTTGCTTTCTTTGATAATAATTCAATACGAGAATACAATAGCAAAGGCACTCCCTGGAGTATTTGTAATGCTTCCAGAAATAAGGCAGCCGAATTTGATGCGGCTTGAGTTTCGATACTAGCCTCAGGTGTGGCAGATAATACAGTTCGTTTGCAAGTCACTTAGCGCCCAAATAAATTAACCCCAATATTCCCCTTCTTCCTATTCCACAAATCCAGGACAGCCCTGACACAAAATCCTAGCACTCTGTGGATCCTTGTTGCATCGCTTGAGCTCAGTTTTCTATATTGGTTTTAAAGCCATCAGCAGAGCATTTTAAATTCACCAGGGGGTTCAGTGCGTTCATCCACTCACGCCAAACACATTTAAACCGGAAAGCACAGCTCACGCTGGGAAGCTGCACCAATTTCTCTAGGGTTTGACATACGGTATAGTTGCTGGCCAGCTTCAGGGTGAGCATGACGGTATTGGTATCGGTGGCTTTTTGGGGGGAATTTTTGTCCTACCCACAGCAGCAGATTTTGAGGATGGAGCCTGGATAGTTTCTCTACAGGTAGAGGAATCAAACGTGCTTTAAAGGCTTGTGGAAAGTTGAAAAAAAACCTGAGAAGCAGAGATTCCTTCTGCGAGTAATGCTTATGGGCAGGGAGAGAAAGAGTTTGGAGGACAGCAGCTATAATCAGAATTGGTCGACTAATTTTGAGGCCATTAGTACACGAAGGAAAGCAGGCTGTCATTTAGGTAATTAAAGAGAAAGCGGAAAATTATATGAAGGAGTTAACAAGGGGAAACCATGGTGCAAGTGTTGTATTTCACTGCAATTAATTCGTGGCAGTGGATAGACGGAGAGACTCCCACCTCTTAGCTGCCCCCACGCAGGGAAAACGCTGGCGCAGCGCTCAGCCGTGTGGACTGGGCACGGGTGTCCCAAACCGCTCACAGTCCACATGTGACCAAGCGGCCCACTCGTGTCTCTGGCAGTTGGTGTCCTACGTCCCAGAGAACCGTCATAAATTAAGTACTAAATGTGTTGGACATTGTGTTAAACAGGCAAAAAAGATACAGTAAAGGTATCATCTTTATTAGCTTATTTGACCTTTTAGTTAAAAAATAAGTTCAAAGTGTGATAACGGAACGTCTTGCCCAATAGTCCAAGATAAAAACACTTTAAATGCTAAAAAGCCAGTCACGTTATGCTCGGCTGCTGCCATACGGTGCTAACAGAGCCCATACACACCTGATCTTGTTAGAAGCTTTTGTTAGAATAAACAGCTCCTGACTGGGGAAGAGTTGTTTTGCCCATCTTGTGGGTGACAGCTCTCCAATTTCAACAATGTAGGAGGCATTTCCTGGTTACACCACTAATTGGGAACTTCCTATAAACATTATTCATCTCTCTCTACATGGCAAGAAGTCCAGAACAAGAACAATAAACTAACAAAAAAAAAAAGAATGTTTGGCTGTGTCATACGCTATAAATATTTCTGAGCCACCATAAAAAAAAAAAGGTAAGAAAAATAGTTGCTATGTTGTAACAGTTACGCACTTAAGATTCTTAAAAAACAAGCTAGTATTTAACCTGAGCTCTCAGCTATAAAAATAGTTTTGTTAATCTTGGCATAATTCTATGTTTTATTTCAAGATAAAATATATTCCCACATAGTGACTTCTTTTTGCCACTTGAGAGTCTTTCAAACACTCACAGAACCATGGAAAAAAATGAGGTAACTTTCCATTGTAGCTGACAGGTTGATGTTCTTCAGTTCTCAAAATTAATTCTATATTGGAAACTTCTTCATCCACTGCAGAAAATTAAAGACTTTCATTAAAATGCAGGAACATTTCCTCTAAAATATATGAAGGAATCACATATATGCCAATTTACTATATAAATTTTCACACTGCAGACAATAAAAACACAGAGTAAAAATATAAAGAGGAGAAAGGTAAACAAAACACTTTACAGAAAGACAACAGGCTCAGGGACACCACTGGAGACTGGAGTGTTATGAAATAAAATCTTCCCAGTTTGTTTTGCAAAAAGGAGTGATCTTTGTGCCCTCGGCCAGCCACTGAGTCAGTTTACGAGCAGTGGCACATGCTTCGGTATCCAAAACTGAATATACCCTTTTACTCACTGCTTTCCTCCTCTGTTCTTCAACTCTCCCCCACCTAATCTCTCTCTAAAGGAAAAACAACTGATGAAAATGGCTAAATCACCGTCAGCTAGTTAGGAAATTAACCTCACGTTTATCAGTGCACCTGCCCTCAAATGATTTCAGAGCAATTAAAAAACCCCCAAACGCAACCAAAATCAATTCAATCACTTCTCTACATGAAATTGCACAAATGTTTAGTTATTTCTGGACCTGCTACCAACTCTGCAAAAACTGCTTTGGATTTAACTGATCACAGTGATTCAGTGCCTTTTAATAAACAAAGAAAATAAGAATTATGCAGCAGCCAGTGACTTGCACAGTCACTAATTCTTGCCATGGATCTACAGTGAATTGTGGGTACATTTGTTCCACCAGTTCTTTCTCACTTGAAGCAAATGAGATTATTTCTGTAGGCTAAGCGTATGCTTACCGCTTTGCTGTATCAGCATGGTGCTCAGCAGTTTTGGGGATTTGCTCCTGAAAACTTTTTTAACATCAGTAGTTTCAGGATGCAAGTCACAGTGCTGGCTTCGATCTAGAAAACCTCCAGCTTCTTTTACCTTAGGGCTCTTTTTAGGAAAAGAACAGCTCTCTACATATTACATTAGCATAAGGTACATAACATAACATTACAGCAGCGTAAGGTACGGCATTCCAGCTACTCAGCATCCATTTCCTATGAGAGCCCCATTAGCATGCACTAAGCAGACCCAACTTATTTTGAAAGAAGACTCAGAGTCTCCAGACTTAATGCAGAAACAGCAGAACATGAGGGTGCTACAAACCAACGCCTCTCCCCAGGGGCACAGAGGGTTTTGGCTCCACAGGGGAGAAACAGTTCAGGGACTGCAGTTTGAATATACCGAGAGAGAAGAAGTGAGCACCAGTTCCCCACTGGATCCAAGTTGATCAGTATGAGAAATCCAGCGCCACACAGCTTCACGCTCCAGCTGGCTGTGTAATAACTTTGCAGACATGCGCTTGGGTTGTGTCAGCATTGGAAGATTTCTTTTTTTGTCAATTTTTCCCCCCATTGTTGCTAGTTCTTATTCAGTTTCTTATGTGGTGTTCGGTATTTTAACCATATCTGGTTACTCTTTTGTCCTCAGAACCAGACAACATGGTGCCTGTTGCAAGCATCCAATTCACATTAGCAGAACAAATAATCAGAGTGAGAAATTTCCTGATTCAAAAAGAAAAAACAATCTGGTATGGGCAAGGCTGCTTTTTATATTCTGAAACAGCTCTCTTCAATACATTCTACTTTTGGAGCTCTGAGCCCAGGAACAATATGCTAAAAAGGCCCTTGGCTGTGGCACTGAAAAACACTTCCCGATCTCTTATTCAACAATGTTCATATCCTTGATCCTGTTATCTCTAACACACAGAAGGATTTTAACTACAATAAGCGGTGTGCAGGTACTCGGGAATGAAGCTGCGAGATCTGACTGCCTAGAGGATGAGGAACACGCTTGAGAAAAGTTTAATTATTTGACTAAAGGAATTACTTCCTGCCTTAATATCTCTTTGCTGTTACAGTACTCACAAGAGTTTTACTGGAAATGCATTCAGAGCAGTGCACTTAGAATCTTGTGCCAGGCTCATAGAATCATAGATTATTTAGGTTGGAAAAGACCTTTAAGATCATCGAGTCCAACTGTAAACCTAACACAGCCAAGTCCACCGCTAAACCATGTCCATAGTCATCTCAGAAGTCCATAGACTTGTATTAATATTGCAGATGCAATAAAGAGGGAAACCAAAAAATCAACAAAAAAAGAAGCTGAAAACACCTTCATACTCACAGAATGTCATAGAGAAAAGAATGGAAGCTTAGCATCTCTTTCTTCTGCAGCAGATAACTGGGTTCTGTGAAGAGCTTCTGCAAGTTCTGTTGTCTATATTGTAATGCAAAAACACATTTTTGGAAATCAAAGAGCTCAGACAATAAAAATTGTATACAGAGCTGCCAGGTTGAAACTGGCGAGCAGCAAGGATACACTTTTTAATTCCCTCTCCTCCCTCCCCCAGCAGGGCACAGAATCCAACACATACAAATTCTTACTGATTACATTCTAAGGGTTATATTCGATATATATTATGTTTTAAAGCGCAGTTTAAACAGCCTCAGGTAAACCTGGTTTTAAGCACAGATTAGTTGGCCTGCATAGATTAACTAAAACACGCTTGACAAGTTTTTGCCCAGAACCACTCTGAAAGTAGATCAAAGTTCTACAGATGTGGTTCAGAAGCTACCCCCCCAGTAAACATGAGCCTGCTTTATTTTCTATCCACTAAAGCAACCGCTCCGAATGAGAAGCCAATTTCCAAGCTCAAAAATGCAGTATCAGGTTATAAAGCAGAGTCAGGCTCGCTACTAACGGACAGCCGGTTTAGCCAAGCTGTGACGTGCCAACCAGTAAGCAGGAGCCAGACAGCTGACGGGGCTGGGCAAGAGCCACAAGCAACCACTGTTCTGCAGAGAGCTTTTCAGGAATCCCTCCTACAAGACAGTCTTTGCAAAAGCTACACTGCTGCTGTCTTTCACGCTGAATTAAATCCTACAGATGAACTCCTGAACAAAATATCCTTTCAGTTTATGCAAAAGCTGGCACAAAACTTTTATACTCTGTCAGTCAGTCCCAGCACAACTAAGGTTTTATGGTTCTGAATGTTATCAAAATTGCTTTGTCTGTTACTTACAGTAACATTGTTCTGGTCAAGTTCATCTAAGGATATAAGGAGTGCAACATTTTTAGAAAGAGGTAATACCTTTCAGGAGGAAGCTGAGGTTTCAGCATGCAGCCTTCTCATTAGGAGTCTGCTTTAAAACCAAAAGCCTGAATTCTCCCTTTGTGATACGTATCAGCACAAGTTTACTCATTTCTAGTAATGAGTGGTACAATCTCCTTGTCAAACAAGGTAGAAATTCTTAAGGATATTTATGAAAACAAGCAAGTGCCCCCTTCTCCAATTACCCCTATTGCCCACGCACTCAAGACAGAAACTCCCTACCAGCATTCATGCTCATACAATAAATTGCCATGACAGCTACGTACAGGTTATTTTCTTTGACCATTGAGTATGTTCTCTGACCCTGTAATGAAGGAACTAAAACTATTAACCCACATAAGCCGAGAGTCTGGTTTAAATTCATATACAAAACTATTCTATATATCACCTATTTCCTATACTGTCCCCCTTTCCACAATTATACCTAGTGTAATAAACCAGTTCTGAATGTAAGTCATACTTGTGTTTGCTTTTTTCTAGACCTCCTACAGCTTGCTCCAAAATGACTTCTTCCTTCCATCTGTTTAGACACATGCAAAAGATAAAACCTGTCATGACCTTGAGGAGCCCTAAAGAATCCTATAAAAAAATTCAAGTACTTCATGCTAAGGCATGCAGGAATTTTCTCTTTAGCAAAGCGCGAGGAGGATATTGTTTATAATGTCGTAGCACAATTCAAGCATAAGGGAAAGGATGTTCAGAACCACCTTCCCGGCCACCTAAATCTAGTCATAGGGGAGTAATATATACCATATTAATGCTGCTGCTGTTTGGACTGCAGCGAGGGCTTGCGTGGAGGAGAGTGTTAAGCTCCAGATCAGCAACCATCTGTCGAGTCTCGGCCAATGCATGCTGCAGCTTACTTATGGGGGAACTGGTGTCCTGGAAGAGACAGAAAGTGAGCCAAAGTTATGAAATTATCTTTTTGGGATATGTCAAAGGATTATAACATACCAAGAATCATCACTTTCATCTTTAAATGTCTCAGTTCAAAATACTACAACATAACACTGCTCCAGACTCTGTCTAAATGCTGGTATTTCTATTAAACACAGAGGTCTTTCCTAGTGCCAGCTTTTTAACAGATCTTCACATGCACGAATATGTAGCACAACACGTATCACACACAGTGTATCACACTTCAGTGATAAAGGGGAGAATAAACAAAGACATGAGAAAGAGGGGAAACCAGGCAGAACAAGAAAGAAACAGCATCCAGTAGCTTCTAATAACTGTGTCCAAATGAACTCAGATATTGTGCTTTACTGGAATTACCAATTAGCCAGCATCCATTATCCTAAAGCCTTTCATTTCAAAACCTTGTCTTTTCTTTTTTTTTTTAACTCACTTAGGCTTATGCTGTCCAAGATATATTGAGAAAACAAGGAATTATTTTGAAAAAATATTTTACCACCTTTGCTTTAAGCCTGCTGTCTCATCATTCGAGTCCCCAGTTCTTCCATGCCGGCAGACATTTGCTTTCCTACCATCAGTCGCAATGCCCCTTAAAATTAATGAAGTACATTCTGCAATAAAATACTGACTTGGTCCATGGTAGCACTGCAGCATCTATTTGTTGGCTTAGTCACTGAAGGGTTATTGATCTCCAGAGGGAAGTCTTCATCGAAGAATTTCTCACACCTTTGAGGCCTGTCTCCTTTCTGGGTGGATGTCAAACAGGGAGAATCCAAGTGAAAAGAATTCAGATCCACATTTTCTTCACTGTTAAAAAAATTAAGACATTGCCAGAAACAGTATCACCATCCATTTTAAACTTTCAAAGGAAAACCATAGGACAACATACATAATTATGGGCCCTAAGCCAAGAAAACCATCAAGCGTGTGAGATGACTCTGTTCTTCAGAGTTCCCATGCTCAACAGCTTCATTAGATCAGTTTTAT
Organism: Fulmarus glacialis; assembly: GCF_000690835.1. Taxonomy (NCBI): domain Eukaryota; kingdom Metazoa; phylum Chordata; class Aves; order Procellariiformes; family Procellariidae; genus Fulmarus; species Fulmarus glacialis. The sequence goes on from NW_009214730.1 coordinate 7,233, forward strand.
CCTCTGGGGAGAACAGTTTGACATTCAACCAGTTTCAAGAACAGCTAGATTACCATGTGCTTGAGCATCTATTTAACCTTGCAAAGATCACGCAAAAGGCCGTATCTACCTCCTCCCAATACTCTGGTACTCTTTCTTCTTCACAGCCTACTCCCTTTTTTTTTTTTAATCAACCAGTAGGCAAATTAATATTTGTAGGTGCACTTTTCAAGGGAATTTCACAGTCTTTTAAAGTCATCATCTCACTTCAGAGATCACAGGAGAGCTTTCCAGAAGAGGCTTTACATTTATTTTTAAATACAGCAGCAAACAGTAAAGTGCTCTTCGGACAAACTGTGATTAAACCCAAAACTCAGTTGCCCGACTACCATTTCAGTGTGGAGTTGAAGCATATGATCTATTGGCATACATCTTCCCCTAGGTTTTAAAGCAAAACAAAGTATTAATTTAGCACTGGGTATATCTGAGTGTATTTAGGAATATCTGAAAAGCAATTTAAGCGACAGTTAAAGCAACAAATCATACCCTGCACGTTATTACTGTCCAAACACTGACTCACAGCCATCCCAAGCTTGTCCTAATACAAAAGGTCTTTAGCTCTTAATATGCACGTCAAATGATTGAAACTTTTCTCTTACACCTTTCCCACACTGAAAGTTAACTTTATTATAGCCTACCCTAGAGAAAAATAGTTCTCAATTTCAATTCCTTAAATCACAATTTTACCAAAATGTACCAAACCCCTCACTCAGCTCCAGCATCAATTAATCACAAATTAAGACTAGAACTAATAAAAGCTGTAGCATATTAGAAACTATCTTGATCACCCTAACTAAGCCCTCTTCCCCTGGGATCACCGGTCCCCTCTGCTGTGTTTTCACACAGCACTGAGTGTTGTCTGCGGCTCGTACAAAGACGCGCCCTGGTTTCTGCCAGCAGTTACAAGCTATGCAGTGAATTTCATTTTCAACTGCTAATTTCCACTTCATCCAGTTTTTAAACAATAAATACAACAGTGACCATCTCCCCAAATACAACTTTTCGGTGTTCATCACACTTCTGAACAAAACTGAAGCACACCGCTAGCACTGCCTGGATCGGGTAAACAATTAAAAAATACATATATTTTAAAGAAAATACTGTCTCCAAATTTACAACATTTCATTAAATATTCTTTACATACAACACTTTCCATACCTGGCAAGACTGTTACAAAAAGATTTATTTTTAAATGACATTCAATCTCAGACAATTGTGAGAGATGCCAGCTCAGAACTGTCTGCTGTGTCTCATTTCACTTCTCTTGTAAAACACTGGGATACAATAGGCTTTTAAGAGGGAAGAGCTCATGTTTGGGAGCTTCTGACAAGGAAAGGCTCTGGAGAGATGTGAGGGAACAAGCTGTAACAGCCTAGAAGCCGGGGATGTGAGGAAATGCAATGAGCACAGCCAGTTTTGAAGGACACACAGGTTGGGAGGAGGGGGGAAAACAGGTTTGATTTTGAGGCAGGGAGATGGCTTAAGGAACTGGTGGCTTCGTCCAGCAGGAGCACACTGAACAAGTAACTGCTGACGCTCCATCTTTAAAACCAGAACTGAGATAAAAATCCAAAGGCAGCAAATGTTGGTCCAACATAAGCGAAGTCACTAAGTCAGAGCACACAGAAATTATTCCTGCGCTACAGTATTTCACAACCACTCTTGCAGTTGGATAACGTATTTGACTGCGTTAATAGCCTTCTTGTTGGCTCTTCCAGAATTCAAGAACTCATGTCAAAAATATTTGCTGGGCTGACAGGGAGGTGCCAGCACCCTTCCC
>NW_009214730.1:9071-17500 GCF_000690835.1 Fulmarus glacialis
GCCAGCAATGGAAAACTGGAGGATCCAGATTCAAGTCCCAGAAGGAATGTGGTGTTTGGTCTCTGCCATTAACAAGAAGCCCACACTGAAGACTGCAATACTACTTCCTCCCATTTGTGGGGCGAGAATTTATTCGGTGGCAAATCAGAGTCAGCAAAGGCTGGAAAGCAGACAGTCTGGGATTTGCACCGAGTCAATCCATCCCCAATTAGCAGGGCTCCTAGGACCAAATGTGGGCATCAAGAAAACTTGATAGCTCGGCAGCAAATCCCAAATGGGTAGAGCAGCCCTCCCTTACTGAAGGATATCTGCTCTACCTGCATTGCCTGGGTTGAATTTGTTCCTTCTCCCCTAAAATCCCCTTAAGGACAAGACAAAAAGTGAAAGCAGTTTTCATGATTCAGCCTCAAAACAGATTTGGAGGGATGGCAGTGTGTCATTCATGCTGCTGGGGGAGTAGATAAGAAAGGTCAGGGCAGATGTAAGGGGAATGGAGTCTGGACAGTGGAAACTAGAGAGAGTCCACACACAGTGTGAAGCTCAGCTAAGCCGTGTCGGAATGTGCCGGGACAGCATTCTTTTTCAATGGCTGCCCATTCACCTTGTTTCTGAACAGGTCTGTCTCACTGCAGTAACAATTTCTATAATATTTTTGTTTTAAAAGCAACACAGAATGAAAGCATCCGTACATCAGATATTTCCATTCCATAACATTAATTTGTTTGGACGTTGGGCAGACCTGCTGCCTAAAATTCTTAGCAGGTTTAAACAGCTGTTCATTCACTGTACTTGCCAAACAACCAGCTGAAAAGCTACTCCTTCTCTTCTCTGTCTAAAAGGCAGCTATGACATCTCTGTAAAACTTCAGAAATCCTTCTAAAATGGAGCTGGTAAGTCAGTCAATTTTTTGAAAGGAAATAGAGGAACCAACACAACAAATCCACAGAAAGTCACAGCTCTGACGCCCTTGCTTGTGCAGGCATAAAACCACTTCTATAAATGCGAAGCAGCATTTATATCTCAGATACCTTCCAATACCACTAAGACACCTGAGTATTTTTCCAACACTTTTCAGCATTAGAAACCTCATTCTGCTTATCCCCAACCACATCCTTTTCTCCTCCCCCTGTATAAACACAGGGATCGAGTCCCATGAACAACGATGCACTGGAGAGTGGACAGATTGCTGTCCTTTAAATCCTGCCATCTCAGTTTCTTGCCCTGAGTGAGGAAAGCAGCCTGTGCGGAAGAGCCGTGTCCTACATTCTTACCCAGCCACCGTGTGATTTCTCAACAGAAATAACACAGTCACTAAAACACCACACAAAATCTAGGTTTGTTTCTTGCCTTACAGAAACATCACTGCAGAAGTCCAACCCTGGTCAGAACATATTTTACCCACCAGATTTACAAGCAACATCTGGGATTTTAAAAAATCAGAAGATTTTTTAAATTGGCATTTTTCTCAATGAGTTTATTTGGCAAGTTACATGGTATTGCAGCTTCTCCTACCCACGCAGCTCTTGGGGATAAGAGATGTGAAAAAATAAATGCATAAAAATAGAATCATGGTACCTTAGAGCTATTTTAACTTATTTAAATTTACTACTGTTCAAGTTGGTAGACTAATTTTAAAGCAGCAGTTACTTTAAATATCACTTAAGATAATACAAATTATTGAGAGCTTGTACACCCAAGTTTCTACATAACTCCAGCTTGTACCTATCTATTTCTTAAATGTAACGAGCACATAACCTTTTTGAGCTGGCACATTTCATCTCCTGTGCAGTCTTGTGACAGTTGCAATCTTTTCCATGCCATATACTTCCATCTCCTTTCTTGGGTTTGAAAATCTTCAACCATTCCAGATCTGATACTGGCTTCCACCATGCATCTTTTTTAATGATGAAGTTATTACTACAGGAATCAGATTCAGACTTGCGAATTGCAACAGGAGTCTCTCTGGTTTTTTGGCCAAACAGAATTTCAGTTCTCTCTTCCCAGGTTTTATTTTCATTATCAGTTTTGTCAGATGTGACGGTGTTCTGGATCAAAGTACTTTGCGAATCTACACAAGAACCGACATTAAGCCAATGCTCATATTCGGGTAAAGATGACTCAAAGGTTTGTTGGTCTCTGCTTTCCACTCCATTCTCAGAAACTTCCCTGTTTCTCAATGGCCTTGTGTTGTTCGCCTCACAAAATACTTTGCTGCCTAGCTCATCAGAAATTGATGCAACATCCTGCTTTTCTTCTTCTTCCGTAAGGACAGCCAAGACTTTCACAACTTTTTGACACCGGTTTAAGTACGCTGAGGTAGTTTCCTCCAAGTCTGATGCATTCAGTAATAGTCTATTATCTACTTCACGCATCTCAGAGGTGGTTTTTGCCCTACTTTTTGGAACTTGTGCAGTTCCACACTCCTCGCATATCCCATGGGTGCCCTCAGTCCTAACCATGTCTGTCTCGCTGCTACTTTCAGGGGCAGAGAATGCCATACCTATGCTACAATAGCATGATAAAGAAAACAGTCAGAAATAATGCATTTAAAGAGCATACATAACTGTACTCAAGGTTAAAGCTATACATTAACCAGAGGCTGTAGCCATGGTTCTGCAGTAGATCATATACCAATAGGCAGCTGTATCCTGCCAAAACCCGATAGAAGTCTGCCCAGATTTTGCTGTTACTTTCCAAAATCAGTCTGACAGTTCCCTTATGTTTTATATAGTGTGGTGATTCTGTCTGAATCTCCAGGGTGTGCACCAATTTCCTAATCTGAAAGCAAAATAAACTTTGATTTTTAAACAAAAGTAGTAGTGGGCCAGATTAACACCCCTACCTCCAGACTATTCCATTTTTTAAAAAACCATTAACTGTCTGGCCTTATATATACAACGCTTTATTCTGTGACTGATACTCATGGTGTCTCCTGACCAAGTTAAAAAAGGTAGCTGACAACTTCACTGGATGTTTGTGGTTAAGTCCAGCAAAGCCATCTTGACACAGCACACATCTCTTTTAGGATGTTAGTTGTGGCTGAACAGTGAAGTCTCTCTCCGAGAGTAAACTACTTAAAAAAAAAAAAAAAAAAAGAGAGAAAAAAAATTATTTTACCTTCTTTCATGTGCCGCCTTTTCATGCTTTTGCCTTAATTCCTGAGAGCTCTCCAAATTGACATGAAGAAATTGCAAATCACGCTGCTGCTTTACATAGATCTGTTTAAAGATAGTAACGCGCATTAGTGAAAGTCTGGAGCGCAGGAACATTGTCATCAGGTACTAACACGTTGCTTGTCTTCCAAAAATATCCTCAAAACATTTTTAGAAACCAATACCTGCAGTCAAACTATTGTCAAAGCCTTCCAAATGTAAGGGGCCATCATCTGCATGTATTTAGGAAAATAATGTTTTGCAGCAATAAACAGTATTTCTATTAGAAGACTGCAGTGTTCTGCTAAGATGGAACCACACTGAACCATAAATACAGTATCGTTACTGTTATTTGATATTTAATACGTGTTGTTACGATTTTGTTCAAAGTTATGCAGAATTACAGGACATGAATGATGATCATGGTATTTGGCTTTTGCTGCAGGGGATTTTTTGTAAAGCTAATGTAGAAAATAACATACCGATCAACTGTTTGCAATAAAAAAAAAAATCGCATGTGCCTTGAGAACCTGAAATGAGTGCAGGTGAAAACACTGGTTTTAAGTCTCTTGAAAAACAGATCTTTCAGTACACCATGCCCCTTTACACTGCCTGAGTTCACCTTGGGCACGTGCGCGAGGCAGCCCCCCCCACTCCCACTGCCCTTCACGTGACTTCTCGAGCCTAGCACTCTCTGGTCATGCCCACACACTGACAAACTGTTATCTTAACAGGGTGCCGCACTTTACTGTTATGAGGGTGGTATTTACTCATTGTAGGACTGAGTAAATACAATTATATAAAAAAGGCCAAAAGCATATGTAAATACAAGGATTTGTACCGCGGGTTTTTAATTTTAACCAAAAAAAAAAAAAAAATCTACATTCTGAGGGATCCCAGCAAGCCAGAAACAGCAAATTTGAATTTTTTTTCCTTAATTAAGAATAGCTAGATCTAACTTTTTTATACTGTTCCATGCAGATCTGATGTTATTGAAAAATGCCTTCGTAATTTCAGAGTAGAAACACTATTAGGTTTGTACCTGTCGCAAACTTGATAGTTCTGTGTCAGTCCGCGCTTGTTTTGACTTGGCAAACTGAAGAAGTTGATCCTTTCTCTTTGCTTTCTCAACTGTTTCAAAACGTATACAATTTTTTAATTGCTTAAATGAATAGACACAAAGCAAGTATATTCGTTAACATGTATGTCTGTAGCAGTAGAAACAGGTACCTAACCAAAACAAAAGCATTTTCTTAAGATCAATGGGATGTTTGCCCTCCAAATAAAAAGAGCACAAAAACCGTAAGACAACTAAGCAGATCAAGTATTTTCCTCGGACTTTTCACCAGCACCTAGCTTTACTTTACTAGCAGCAATATTCTGCTTTATTGACTGATTTATTTTACTTTTTTATGTTAACATTCTTCCATGGAAAGGAAATTCAGCAATTAATTCTAATTCATGCCTTGTACAGGAAAGTGCTGGGAAATACTTCCCATTACTATTGTTTTTAAAATAATGAGATATAGGATCAATATTTGGCAAAGGTAATGGCAGATAAAAAGTGACAGGCAAGTAAATCACCTCACAGCAGAGGACATCTTTGGTCACCTAATCTTTCAAGGTATGTATCGCTTGTCTGTAAGAATACTGCAGCAACCATCAGCCTGCCTTTCTTATCCACTAGAGCACAGAAGAGTTCCTCTCTACCCAAAACCAAAGCAAAGATATCAACAGATAGGAAGCTGCAGTTTACCAAGCCCTGCGTATTAAACCAGCTGAAACCAAAACCATCAGTTAAAGAAAAGCAAGAGAAAAAGTGAATTTGTAAACCTACTGCTTCCATACAAACACCAGAGGGAGTGGATGGGCTGGTAATCTCATATGGTCTAAGCTTTAGGTTTTGAATGTGGCTTCTTTTCAGTAGGTCACCATTTCCTATGCAACCTATGTCAGAAGGGACAATGTCACCCCCATTTATTGTATTAATACCACAGGAGACATGAAAGTCTCAAAAATTTTCAAGAGAGAATCCTCCGAGCCATTTATTCCTCCATGCATAATCATACTGTACAAATTGAACTTTGTGCTTTTACAAGATTTTATAAACTGTCCCTGCAGAAGCCCTAGATATTGCTTTCATAGAAGAATGACACACAAAGGCATATACCTTTATTAAACTGCAAGAAAGGTAGGTAAGAAGCTGCCTCCTTCACAGATATTAGTGAACTGTTGTTGTCTAGAAGTCTCTGAGCTGTTGAAAGCTACGGCATGAAAAGCCAACTGCCCACACTTACCAATAAGTGTGAGCTCATTCCTCAAGCAGCCATTTTCTTGTTTGAGGTGAGTGATTTCTTCCTGCTGCTTATTATTTTCTTTCATCTTTTCACAGAGGTCATCTTTAAAACAAAATGTAGTATTTCCCAGAATGAAAAGGAATCATGCTGGTCTACACTAAATTAGGTGCCCAGTATAAACATTTACCTTTCAGCTTATTTGTTTCAAGTATTAATTCTTTCAGTCTCAGTTTGAGGTCTTGTTTTTCTTTGTTGAGACTGAATTCCTCCGCCTTTGCTGCATGCAATGCACTTTCCAGCTTTTTGAATTTAGATGTAAACTCAGTAATGTGATCGGTTGTTTCAAGTATAGCCTCGTCCTGAAATATGAAACAGAATGTATTCCGGATTATTGTTTTATCTTCATCTATGGATTTTGACAAAACAACAGTACATCTTACTGCAGTAGTTATAGCTACTTCACAGATTTTCTTCCGAGCGCTTGAGAAAATAAATAAATAAATCAAAGCCAGGAAACAAGCTTGTTTATGAAAATAAACCAGTTTATTGTTTGCTGACCACTTTTCCCTTCTCAAAAAAGCCTAAGAATTACACAGCAGTGAGATCAACGGTGACTAAACCACTGCGGTACAGTCACCAATAACTGCACTGCAGTTTGACCACATTTAGTGTCTGATGAGATGACAGATGTTACCTTCAGCTTAAGCATAGTAAGTAGCTCCTGTTCTCTCGCTTGCAGCTGGCCTGTTTTAGCAGACAGTTCCAAAACGGAGCAGTGGAGACTTTGATTTTTCTCCTAGTGAACAGAAATAAGAGTGTCAGCTACTACTCCAATGATTCAAAGTCACTATTTTTCCAGTAAATGTATGCACAACTTCATTTAAACATCATGAATGGTAATGTGGGATTCTAAGCAAGCTGTGAGGATCTGGAAAAAAGAGGACTGGAGTAAAAGTTGTTCCCCAATTCGTTACAACCAAACTTGCTTGCAATCAAGGATCTTAATATCCTGCATGTCTTAAGTCACGCCGATTAGACAGGTGAAAGTGCACAATACTGCTTTACTGTATTGCATACAGGGGAAAAAATTATCCCAATAAACACATAATTGCCAAAACACTTTAAAAAAAAAATCTAGAATCCTTGAATACCTTTTTATTTTCATATCCTTAAACCGTTTTCAGAATGTTACAGTTCATCATAGTAATCAGAGCTGTAAATAAGACTTCCTGAAACTTCCCAAGCAAGTACCAGTACTGTTCCAAGGGCCAACACTGCCTTTTGCAATCACAGTGCCTGACATTTTTGAAGGCAAGTTGGTTCTGAGCACTGTTCCCCAAAACTAAGCAAACAAGCAGCAAACTCCAAATCCTAGCTTAGGAAAGCTTTTTTGCCCTTTTTTTTTTTCCCCCAACAAATCAGAGCTATACCTTAACCTAATATTACTGTACTAAACTCAAGAGCCTTAATATGAAATAATTATTCACTAGTGAAACTCACAAATGCCACTGGCATTCTGTACATGCATGGACTGCAAAATCAGACCATTACTCAACTCCTACCTCCAGAGCCTGACAGTGAACAGTTGCATCTGTTACTTTTTGAGACAGCTCTTTAAACTTCCGTTGTGTATTTTCAAATGTTGTCTTACTGTCATTCTGCTGAGATTCTAAGAACTTTAACCTTTTGGTCAGTGATTTTATAACTTCATTTCTCTTGTTCAGCTCATCTGAAAAGAAGGGACACAAGGTATCTGTGAGAAAACAGCTCAGATACTGTCATGCAATTTTTTAAATCTCAGAAATAATTTAATGCAGTGTTTCAAAACCATGCAATTCAGAAATGGATGCTCGCATTGGATACTCTGAAGCAGGATTCCCTAGCTACCCAGGTCAGATGGAATACGAACTCTGTGGTGACCTCTGTACTATGGCTGTCAAACAAGACTGTTCAGAGCTGCCAGGTGATGGCTTGCAGATGATGTCAGAGCTGTGCAGCAGAACCTCAGGGCACAGGGCTCTGCAGTACACCAGCACGTTTGCAAATTGTTCTCTGCCCCCACTTTTATTTCACCAGATTTATTTTTAAAGAGTCCACAGAAGCAATTTACATATCCAGATGAGAAAGAGCTATCCGATTATCATATCCCCTTCAAGATCAGATCACTTTAGTACCATCATGGAAGTTTTGATCTTGAAAAGACAACCAAATTAAAGGCTGAAGGGTAGGAAATGGTTCCTTGTATGACACAAAACTGTTACTGAGGGATTTAAGCACCTGAACATACTTAAAAGACCAGGGTCTTATTCTTTATACACACAATACTTACTGTTTAATAAGCTGCATCGTTCTGCTAAAGTCAGTATTTTTTGCCGGTCATCTTCCCAGGCTAGAAGCTGTCTCTGATGCACTGCAACCATGTCATTGAGTTCCTTATCACGATCTTTCAGTTCTGCAATTAAAAGATGGAGTTCTTGCCTCTGTTTCTGAATGGTGCTGTTCTCAAGGCTTGGGCTAAGTTTCTATAAAAGGTAACACATGGAACGCATTTCAACATAAAGACGCAGCAACAAATTCTCTGATAATAAACTCGAAGTTTTAATTTAAGTTAAAATATTTTTATATTATAAACAGAGACCATTCCAAAAAGTTCCTCACGCTTGTCACACCACCTGTGGTCCTTGACTGAAACCGTCAGCGGTACAATGAGTAATTTCATGTTAAAGATAGAGCGCTCTGATTGTTAACTGTACTTTCATTTTTTACCTGAGGCGAAGGAGAAGGCGGCAGTGATGAATTCATAGGGGACTGGGGACCAGCGCGCTACCAGGCATTAGTGGATACTGGTAGCGTTCAGCGTGGAGGCTGCCTCTGATTTAAGCACTACACCAGACTCCTTCCGACCCGGCAGCCCTGCAGGAATGACAAGCGCAAGCTGTTGGGAAGCGATCGAGGTGGGGGCTCGGCCCTGCGGCCTCCC
>NW_009214731.1:0-229 GCF_000690835.1 Fulmarus glacialis
CCCCTCGCACTCGAAGCAGCAGAAGTGCCCCAGGTGCCAGTGCCGCCCCTCCGCCTCCGTGCAGCGCGCCGCAAAGATGATCTGGGGGGGCAGAGCTATAGGGGGCCACCCTATGGGGGCGGGGAGGGGGCCCACGCCCCGCGGCCGCCTTTCCACGCCCTACAAGCGGGTTTTGACGCCCTATAAGGGCGTTTCGACACCCTATAGGCGCTTTTTGACACCCTATAGG
>NW_009214731.1:608-1565 GCF_000690835.1 Fulmarus glacialis
TTTCGACACCCTATAGGCGCGTTTCGACACCCTATAGAAGTGTTCTGTACGCTATAGGAGCATTGTGGTACCCTATAAGCGCGTTTTGATATGCTATAGCCATGTTCTGCACCCTATAGGAGCATTATGATACCCTATAAGGGCGTTTCAACACTCTACAAGCACATTTCAACACCCTATAAGAGCGTCCTGCGTTCTATAGGAGCATTGTGATACCCTATAAGGTTGTTTTGACATCCTACAAGCACGTTTCAACACCTTATAGGAGTGTTCTGCATTCTACAGGAGCATTGTGATACCCTATAAGGTTGTTTCGACACTCTATAAGCGCGTTTTGATACCCTATAGAACCGTTCTGCACCCTATAGCAGCATTGTAATATCGTATAAGGTCGTTTCAACACCCTATAAGCACATTTTGATACCACATAGGAGCATTCTGCACCCTATAGAACAATTGTGATACCCTATAAAGGCCTTTCGACACCCTATAAGCGCATTTTATGATACCCTATAAAGGCCTTTCAACACCCTGTAAGTGCATTTTGATACCCTATAGGAGCGTTCCGCACCCTATAGGAGCATTCTGATACCCTGTAAGCGCGTTTCGACACCCTATAAGCGTGTTTTGATATCCTATAGGAGCGTTCTGCACCCTATAGGATATTGTGATACCCTATAAGGTCATTTCAACACCCTATAAGTACGTTCCAACACCCTATAAGCGCGTTCTGCACCCTATAGGAGTGTCGTGATACCCTATAAGCACATTTCAACACCCCATAAGCACGTTTCGACACTCTATAGGAGCACTGTGATCCCCTATAATGGCGTTTCAACACCCTACAGCAGCATTCTGCACCCTATAGGAGCATTGCGATACCCTACGAGTGCGTTTTGACACCCTATAAGCGTGTTTTGACACCCCATAAGACCCTTTCAGCCCCTACATGAGCCT
>NW_009214732.1:0-1100 GCF_000690835.1 Fulmarus glacialis
ACCCAGCAACAGGACATGCCCAGCACCCACGACTGCCAATGGCCAGTACCCAGCACCCAGAGATGCCCATTAATGGGACATGCATAGTACCCAGCACACCCAGCGCCCAGCACACAGCACCCAGCCATGCCCAGCAACCAGCACCCACAGTGCCCAGTACCCAGCACCCCCAGAGACCAGCACCCAGCACCTGGACATTCCCAGTACCAGAACATGCCCAGCACGCAGTACCACCTGTGCCCCGCACCACGCAGCCGGACATGCCCAGCACCCAGTGCACCCAGTACCCAGCACCCAGCACCCTCAGCACCCAGCACCCAGCACCCGGACATGTCTAGCACCCAGCACCCCCAGTGTCCAGCACCCAGCACCCCCACCACCTGCAGCACCCAAGCACGCCCAACACCCAGCAGACAGACATGCCCAGCACCTGGACATGCCCAGCATCCAGCACCCCCAGTGCCCAGAACCCAACACCCCCACCGCCCAGCACCCAGAACACGCCCAGTCCTCAGACATGCCCAGCACCCAGCTCCCAGCACACAGCATCAAGTCCCATCTTGACTAAACCAGCCAGATACATCTGGCCTGCTGGAAAGCGTGGGTGTCAGGCAGCTCTCTGGGCAATCCCGATTCCTTCAGGGCTGCCATTTCCCCTTTGCCCTCTGCCTCCCTAAAGAAAAGACTTCCCTGGGGGTGAACAAATGTGGCTTCTTTTTTACCCCTCAGTGAGGTTTTCCAACTTATAAAACAAGCCTAGGGCCAGGGTGTGCTGAGGGAGCAGCTGTCCTGCAGGCAGCGGGAGAGGCCAGGAATGACGCTGTCTGCTCAGTATGCTCAGGGAGGAGGAAATTTCCACCTCTGCCTGCCTTAGCAGCACCAGCAGCACAGTGCTCACAGGGTGTGTCCTGATCTTGGCTGCTCCTCCTCCCGAGATGAACCCACTGTCTTCAGAGACCTCCAGGCATCTCCTCCCAACCATGCAAGTCCCACCTGCAGGGAGCACATGGGACAGATCAGGTGGAAGCTGCCACACAGGAATGGCCCAAATGCCCCTGACATGTTCCCCTGCCCCTGAAGTGTTTCCCTGGAGCAGGGCC
>NW_009214732.1:1275-4338 GCF_000690835.1 Fulmarus glacialis
TGCACGCCCTCCTGCCCCCATCAGGGCTGACTCAAGGGAAGACCAGTAGCTGAGAGGGGTGGGACTGAGCAAGGTGGCCACCAAGCCCACCTGCGTGGGCAGTCAGGGGCAGCCAGGGGTGTGAGAGGGAGGCACAGAGGCAAGTTGGACAGCTTGGTCTGTTTACCATGCTGTGAAAACATACGGCACGTTTTGGGGGCAGCTGGGCAGCAGGGGATTGACAGAGTGTCTGGTCAGAGATTATAATCCCCTTTAGGCTGGGGGAGCTTTGAAAGTGTGCTGCCCAGGCTGTGGGCACCTGAGGATGATGCTCTCCAGAGCAGCTGCACTTTGGGCAGGAGGCACGGGAGACAAAGAAGGGAGTATTCATCCCTCAGATGAATTCAAACTGTCTGCACTTCTTCAGGAGCCTCTGGTCAGCCTTAGCCTAGGAGGAGCAGTCCCGTTGCAGGGGGCTTGGGCTGAAGTCACCAGGCAGAGGCAGCCGCTGTCAACGGCTGTCCTTGTGAGCCCTGCACAGGGCAGGACAGGACAGGCACCTCCTCTGTCTTTTCAAAGAAGAACACGCAGAAAAAGCAAGAAGGAAAAGTGGGAGGGCTTTGCAGGAAAGGAGTCAGTTTTCCTGGGGCACCCAAAGCAGAAAGGCCCTGCATGCCCAGAGCCGAAGACGCCTGCAGAGTCTTAGGGGGGGGATGTGGGGCAGCCCGCTGTCAGCCTGCTGGCAGGTTGTCCTTAGATTAATCACGTTCTTAGATTAATTACGTCAGGACATGCCGCCCGAGCATGAAGGTGACATTGCCGTGTTCGCTGTGCTAGAGAATCGCAGCGTGGGGGACCACAGTGCTGGCAGTGCCAGCAGCTGTGTCCGACATCCCAGAGGGCTGCAGGCTGATGCGGGGCTCCCGCGGGTTTGGGGGGGTTGCCAGAACAGGGGGAGGGCATGGAAGAAGAAGAGGGGGGAGGGTGGAAGGGGAAAGCGAAGGGAGGCTCTGCGCTCCTGGGATGCGTGCAGCCGGCAAGGTGGCTAAAACTGTACCAAGATCTGCTTTGCTGTTGAACATGCCTAGTGCCTGCGGCTGAGGCTCTTTGCGGGCATGGCCAGAGCGGGTACACGCAGAGCATCCTACAGCCAAACCCAACTGGATTGGTTAAGGAGCAGGGTCGCAGAGGGCAGACAGTGCTTCTGCCTGCTCTGCTGAGAACTAAAAGGAGCATAAAAGCATTCAGGCAACAACCAGCCTCACATTCTTGTCAACGTTGTATTATTATAAATTTTCAGCTTTTGTTGCTGCTGCTGCTGCTGCTAATTTTAATTAACCAAAGCTGGCTTTGTTTGCAAAAGAACAAAATATTATTTGGGATCTGATGGTCCTTTGTGAACCACAGGTCTGCAGTTTAATGAAGTAACTATGGTTTTATTCATGTCTCTTCAGAATTAGCATCCTGCTAGTGTGATTATAGTTTGCTTTGATTAAACTGCAGCTAAAGCTGAATGGAATTGCTTCCAGTGGAAAGGGGGAAGATAGCCTGAGAAGCCTGAAAACCTACAGTACGTTAAGCACCCTTACTGCTTATGCCACTACAGCAGAGGGAAGAATCTGATGAATGCTATGCAAAATTAAGTGTTTTCTTTCCTCTTACGAGCTGCAGGTGACAGCCTTAATCCGTTCTTTACTACCAGCATGCACAGCTATGAGTTTCTTTCAGAAAGTAAAAAAAATGTAGTCCCAGCTATGCTGGCTGAGCATGCGCACTGGCTTGACTCTGAAATGTATTTCAGGACTGAAAAATGTCAGTATGTCCCTGGTTAATACCTGTTCTAGACCTTTTGGGGTTTGGAGGGAAAGGATGATATAATGAACTGAAATAATGATTGATCATAATATCAGCAGGACAGATAAAGGGTATCACACAAAAACCTGTGACCAGCCCAGGTACGGAGAAGCCTGTAGGGATCTTGAGACGTCCGTGTGTCCTCACAGTTGCACAGCCCAAAGAGCACCCAGAAAGGGGACCACTTAGTACTTTTTATAAAGGAAATGCACAACATTTTGCAATGTGGACACCACCACCCTCCTATTCAAACCTATGTATAGTTTATACATGGTCTTGCAGGCCTGAAACTGCACTAGTGGACTCAAAAGCACTGTGCGCATCCTGTGACCCGAGCAACTGTCATATTTGTTGGCACTGTGTACAAAGACCAGGATTCATTCCTTATAGCATAGGCAAGCCAGTGGGATACATTGATTTAATGCTGAAGTACCCTCCAAATCCAGTTATGAGTCCTGGATTCTAGTCATCGTCTTACTCTGCGTTCTCATTGTACTACTGCACAGACCACTAACAAATCTAGCAAAAGTTATGACTAGGAGAATAGCAGAAGAGATAGCTGTGAAACCTAAGGAAAAGGTGGAGGCAAGTGCTGAGTCGTATGATACCTTAGAAGGGAGGTCATATAATTCGGAGAGAAGTCGGTGAAGGAATTTGGACATGCAGATGGACTCACTGAAGTAAGGAGCTGATGTGGATGCAACATTTTGATGAGGTAAAAAAGCAGAAGTGAGAAGCTCAAAGAGGAGCAGGAGGTTACAGCAATGCCTATCAAAGTGGGAGATGCTTTAGATGCTTTCAGATTAAACTGAAAGGAATGGATGTATTTAATGCTAATTTATTTGGAAAGTAGAAAACGGGGCAGGGGACGGGGGTAGTGTGTGTATAAAGCACCAATACTGGGATTTTGGGTGACAGAGTAGCGGAAATGGTGTTGGAAATGGAGAAGTAGTGAAACTGTATGTGAGGGAAGAATGAAGTGCATAGTTTCATCCTGTGAAGCGTGAGTGGGCACAGGACATCCAGGACAGAATACCAGAGAGGCAATCAGACATGGTAGACTGAACTGAGAGGCAGAGGTCAAGTGTAGAAAGATATGAGTCACCACCAGGAATAAAAGAGCAATCCGGACTGAGCTCTGAGCGCTGCTGGAGGAGGGCGGGGACAGAACTCAAAGGTGGGAAAGTGACTGATAAGCTTGTAGAGCAGAAGGAGCTAGAACTGCAAGAG
>NW_009214733.1:0-26178 GCF_000690835.1 Fulmarus glacialis
GGTGGGGGTGGGGACAGTGTGCAGATTTTGGAAAAAGCAAACAGTTGCGCTTATCCCTTTATAGATATATCCCTAGATAAAAAGGCCACAGTAGTATTCTGCCAGATGGACAAGGTGCATCAATACTTTATTAGAAATTGCAATCAAAGTACAGGTAGAGAAACCTGAGCTAATATTGATCTAGATAAAAATGGATTACAACACCAGCAGAGTGACTAGTTATTGGTAACCCCACACCTGGGTAAAGATAGTTTGGTTTGCGTATGAAGGCCCAGTCCTGCATCCCCAGCGCTGAGTTACCACAGCGGTTTAGAGGCAAAATGACTATTTGCATAGCTTTTTTCTTTGCATGATATAACTTTATGACAATAGCTTGCACCTCAGTACCATCATATTAGTGATCTTAGTGGTTTTTAAAACTCTTCAATGAAGTCAAGAGGAGTTTCAAAGCTACCCCTTGCATCTTGTGACTATAAAAGTTTTTGGAGATAATCAGATTCAACTTAAAGGGGAAACATCTGTGTAAAAGGAAAAAAAAAAATCTATGAATACTTTGTTTTCCTCTTTGACTTCTAATTTGAGTGATATTTCAAACACAGGGAGAACTCTTTGGATAGTAATTTAATTTATATTATTTTAAAGACTTATCTGGTTCATATTCTGTGATCATATTTTAAATATCATGCAGCTGTAGACACCTCTGCTAAATTTTCTTTTTCAAGGATGACTTATCAACAATAAAGGAAAGGTACTTCTTTCCTCTGCCTCAATATTTTTTTAAAAAACCAAAACAACCCAACCATAAAATATCCTCCTTCCACTCCAAAGTCAAATAAATCCAATAGATCTTGCAGAGCTGACTAAATTCCATCTATACCTGAATTTCAAAGCAGACCTTTTTTGCTCTAATATACAAAACAGGTATCCCTAAGGGAAAGAAGAGTGTTTTGAAATTAATCCAACAGTGGATCTCAATTTCCTTCACTATTTCTTTCTAGATTGTAAGTCTGTGTGAAGATACAGGCATTAAAAATAATCTCCAGAATCTCAAACTAAAAGGAAAAGAGAGCAAGCACAAAACATAGACAGTATACTGATAAACAACATACACATGCGGGTTGTCTGTTCCGTACCATTTTCATCACTCCTTGCACCCTACCTCCCTATCCCAGTGAACCAAAAAAGCTTCATGTATCAAGTATGTTTGAGACTGCAAGTTATTGCCAGTTACAGGGTAAAGAAGGAGAATAGGAGGCAATGAGAGAGAGCAGGATGACATGATTCAAAATACAATCAATCACAAGTAGAAGTGTTCAAAAAAGTATGGAAATTAGCTTGAGCAAGTGATAGCAAATGCCAAATGCTGCATTGAAAAAGCTCACACACCAAAAAAACCCAACCCACTGCCTGTTCAATGGTTACTAGCCAATGTGTTTTTTCCCACCTGTGATTCCAGATTAATTTTTACCAGAACCAAAAAAAGTAACAGATTAATGATTTTGGTATCATTACTCCAACCAGTTTTACTGATCCTAAGTAGGGCTACATTAACTGATAAATTAAATGCACTGTTTATTAGACTGTTTACCCTGACTTTAAATTGAAGAAAGTGAGACCTAGGTAATTTTGTGAGCTGAGTGGAAAGCCTGTCATGGAGTTAAAAAGTAGCATAGAAGAATGGGTTTCTGAAAAAAAATCCATAAGTAAGGTAAATCTGGGAGAAAACACAACCAAGACAAAATTAGACTTTACAGTGAAAAGAAGTAACTGACAGTTAAAAACATCAACCATATAGCACCATAGCTAAAGAAGCATTATGTCTTCTGTAGGTGAAGAAGGACCATGATAAATGAGGAAACTTACTTTTTTCTGCTTTTTAAGCAAAGACTAGTCAGTGTTCCTGACAACATCTTACTTTCTAGCTGCTTTTACTAGACTTTACAGCAAAGAGCTAATTTCAGACAGTGGCTTGTTACATGTCTTCCAAGTAATAGAGTTCCTGATCAGTGTATCTGAACATTCAAAATCTGAAAATTTAGTCTTTTGCTTTATTAAAAAGAGAGGGAGAGAGAGAAGGAATCTTTTAATGATGGGAGAGAATAGAAACTTCTATAGAAGTTAACAGAATTCTGTGATACTGGATAGGGTGACAGTATAAAGGATAATGAAAATTTGGTATATTGACATAAGATGTAGGTTAAATACACCACCTTCTAATGATTGATTTAAAAATACATGGAACCTTACATTGTGGCAACATTAACAGCAATGAAAGTCCTTTCTTAGACATGATTTAATTGCTCTCAGCTACATTTTTTTGTAATCCTGTCCATTCCATTATGATTAATTTGTGTACTTTACAGAGGGTAAAGAAGTATTGTTAGTTTTTGCAAGCAATTTTTCGTAAAGCTTTTACATTCACCTCAGCTGCACAGCAGTCCTTTGCCATTCATTAGCGCAGGTTTCTATAAGCTGTAAAGTCTGTGGCATATTTTTCCAACCACCTTTCAAGAGCTTCCTTGAGGTGGAAGGAGTTGAAGGTGGAAAAATTTTGCAGTCCAGCATAGTAAGTGAAGATTGGCACAAAAATGTTGTAGAAATAACAATTTACCAGTGATCTAGAGAATGGCAATAAATTATTTAAAAATGACAGGACAGTGACCAGCTCTTATCTGAAGTAGAATATAGGAAACTGATTCAGCAGTCTTTTGTTGTGTTTATAACTGTACTGCCAACTTGACAAGCCAATTTGAGAAAGTCATTCTGTCTCTGAGCTTTCTTCAAATGCAAGGAGTGAGTCACTCAGATACCTTAGTTCTAGCACAAACACAAATTTGTTAAGCACTGCAGGCCAAACCTGATTTTTTTTTTTTCATGTAGTCTGGCAATGTTAGACCTTATAAGCTATTTCAGACAAAATATTTTTTGTCTGTGTCTTTCAGTTTTTTCATTAGTTGTATACTGAGCTAGAAAATAAGTTCTTATTTCTCCCAGGGAGGAAGAATGGCTGTTCTTATTAAGAACCTGGTCTTGAACTTGAGATCTGGATCCTATTCCCAGCTTTGGTATGTTGCAATGTGTATTTTTATCTCTAAAATTTCTGATGAGGTGCTGTGAAATATTTATTACTGTTGAGAAAAGAGAATGTGAAGAGCCGGTGTTCATGTATCAGTCTTGCTTAAACATCTGTAGGGGATTTGATGGTCCAATGCTCAATTCTAATCCCATTTTCTTGTGCTCCTGTATTCAGTTAA
The DNA here is from genome assembly GCF_000690835.1 of Fulmarus glacialis. Taxonomy (NCBI): domain Eukaryota; kingdom Metazoa; phylum Chordata; class Aves; order Procellariiformes; family Procellariidae; genus Fulmarus; species Fulmarus glacialis. Next base: position 3,255 of record NW_009214733.1, read on the forward strand.
GCAAGTTACTTTGACCAGAGTCTTCAGAAATACTCAGCTGTTAAGGATAGGATTCAGCTCCAGATTAACTCTTAAATTTAACTGTCTTACATGTAGGCGCCAGCTTCTTGACTTAGTGTCTAAGACCCTAGTATAGTCAATGGAGATCTAGTCAATACAGTCAGTAGACTATAGAAAACTATTTGGGTGAACCAAGGTAGGTAGCTACTTTAAGATTAATGAATAGCTCTTGGCACAGATATAAACTAGTATTCTCAGACACAGTGTCCTCTCCCTGCCCCCAAATGCTATTTAGCCACTTTAAAGGATGATTGACACTTCACTGCCTCTTTCTTTTTACTATATACTGACCATTAAAGAATTATGTACTTGGATAAGGTGTCTAGCTTGAGTTAAGTATTTTACATCTGGGTACCAGTGGATAATTTTGCTTCTGTATCTAGCGGTTTCTTCTAAACTAAAGCACTCCCAGAGGACACTGCCCCAAGCTGGACAACCAGGTTCCTTTACGAATGAGTTTCCTAAACTATTTTTGCTCCACATTTGCATGTGTAAAATGGAAATAATAGCACAGCCTTTTTTCAACAGTTTGAATTGTCAGTTTGTATAATATGACATTTGTCATAAAACTGTCTTTTAGAGTGTGCAAGTGAAGTGTCCATCACCTGAGGTCTCTGATTCCTGATAGGGCCTTGCAAATTTTATAAAGTACAAAGAATAACTCGCTGCAATTTACATATTATACATAAGGAAATTATTCTGGCAAGAAAAATTGACTGCAGTAGCTCCCAAGTGTCAATTAAATGCAGTCATGCATAGGAAGTCTCAGATAGACTTGGATATTCAGAATATAGCAAGGTCTAGAATCTTGGCCGCTTAGAGATTATGAGGAGTGATCATACAGGTAGGAGATATTTTTGAGAGATTAATTTAAGTTTTTGCTTTGCAGTACGGATTCCTGTGTGAATTAGGGAAAGTCTGCTAATGCGAGGTCTATACAAAGAATTCTGGCAGCAGTTGGATACCGTTTTGTAGTTATGTTCTTCCGGCCCAGGCTCAACTGCTGCTTAGCCTTGGAGGAACTGAGCCACCCAATATGCTGCGCTTTTCTTAGTGACTTCTGGAGACAGCAGTTAATTTCCAGGATTTTAAGACTTCTGGGTGTTCAGACCAATGATTTAGATTAAAGAACAATAATTATCTGTTAATTACAGTGAACTCGTCTAAAGAAAGAAAATGTCAATAGAGGCCCACGAAAAAAAGATCTCTGAGAAATTATACAGATGTAGTATAAATATGCAAGGAAGGGGCAAACCTGACACACAACATAAAAGATGAGAGAATTACTAGAAAGGGAAGGAAATATCATAGGAAAGAATTTTCTATCACAACATGCAAATCTTCTCCGGGAAAATGCAAAGTGGAAGAGACATGTCAATAAAATCACCTTGAAGATATATAAAAAGCAAATCAGATACAGGAACAATAAATATGCAATATAGCTTATTTAAATATACTGCCAACAAACATTCTTTCCCGTGTCCATCTTTAATTTATCATCTATTTATGCTTAGTGCTTTTTATTTTTTTGTCTTCTTCAGAGAGTTCTAATTTGCATTATTGAAAATGCGTAGAACAGCTAAATAATAAAGCTAAATTGTATAGTACCAAAATATCTGACTTGAAGTCTAAAAAGGTTTAATTGGAGAAAGCACAATCAAAGTGTTACTTTAAGAGAGTCCAGAGTATGATGCTTCTAACTATTCATTGCCATTGTGAAACCTCTGCTCATGAAGGAAATGATCCTTTCCCTATGAGTTAGATCATGAGGGAATAATTTCTTTTATCTGTCTGGATGGAGAATCTCAGACAAGAAGGTGGGATGTTGGTTCTGATTTTCTTTGTAGCTTGGAAAAGAAATGATAACGTTAAATTCTTATAAAACATTTTCATCAAAGCTTTTTTCAAAGTAGATCCAAGTTGTTTGTTTCATTCCCTTTCTGTAAAAATGAAACATGGAAAGCCCAAGACACTTAGTTTTCACAAGCACTTTGAAGCCTGGGGTTAGAGTTGGGAGCCAAGCCAGCGGTTGTACTCTTGTCAGCTGGCCAACATTGCCTCCCTGACATGTCGAGTACCAGAGATGTACTAATGGTCTTCAACTTACTGACATGAGATGCATTGAACTGAAGGCATTGTATTTGAAAGGTTAGATATGTTTATAGTGAATTTCTGCTAATTGAAGTATCACTGCAAAATCTTCCTTTTCCACTCTTTACTGAACTATGCTTTTGCTGCAAATACTCTATTTTTCTTTATATCGGGACTATTATAAATTGTTTTTTCTCTAATGGGGGATTGAGGCAGGGGGAGACACAGATCACAACCTCTGAAGCCTTTCTATGAAGCATTTTATTCATTAAATTCTTATTATTAATGCAATCAAGCTGTTATTATTAATACAAGGTAAGTATTCACACAGTACGCTCACTTACTCGCTCTCACCTCTCCTTGTAGTTAGCCAGTTGGAGCTGCAGTCGGGGACCCAGACCAGCTGTTTCCTCTGGAGCAGGGGGACATACCGATGTCACTTGGCTTTTAGGCAGGAGTTTGGGCAGGCCTTCAGAGGGATGTTTGCTTCATCAGATGTTTATGTAACACTGTATCCGCCTTCTGCACAAAGCAGCCATTGCACTCTTGAATGTGGCCCAAGTTACACAACCTGATGCCGAGTATGTTCTAGTGGCCTTGTACAGATTCAGCAAACTCGCGGTGTCCTGACTTTATCAATTCTTGCAGATCCAGCAGAACTCCTGGCTTCCAGATCTTGTCCATGAGCTGGTACACACTCCCTACTCAGCATGTACTTTTCCTCTTTTCAGCCTGTTGTTTTCTGGTAACTATTTCTCCATCCGAACCTCTTGAAACTTACAAGAGTTACTCATACAAACTGACATAAAGGGGGCCTTTATAACAGGATCAATTCTATAGGTTTCTTGTGGTTTTGCCTGGTTTTTGTCTAAACTTCAAAAATAATTTACTTTTATCAAATTTCAAAGACTGTTCTTCAGTTCACAGTAGTTCTGCCAGAGTACTTACGGGTAGATTCTCTAAGTTATCTTCTAATTCAGTTGCCCAGATTTCTTTCCTGCTTCCCACTCCTGCATATGACTCTACATAATTCCTCCAAGGCTTAGATGTAAATATCCTTCAAATATTACTCACTCTCTTTCTAGATGTCTCTTACCCTTAACAAAGCCAATGAATACACACTCCGTTCTTTCAAATTTCATAATATTCCCTGCAATCTCACTTTTTTAGTATATCTCTTCATGTTGTAAGTAACTGCAAAATCATGAAGCATCAGCAGGGAACACAAAATGGTAGGTGGCACCCCAAAAATCATTTAGTCACTATCTGATACCTTTCTGTCTCTTGACATAACTTATCTGCCTCTCTCTGCTTCCCTTTAACACTCAAACTTTTAACTTACTCTCCTGTTTTGATATTGTGTATTTTTTTTTTCCAGGTTTCCATCATCTCTCTCAACACATATTGTTTCAGTGCTTCGTATATTAATGTTAAGTACTGTGGGATGTAGATAGAAGCAGGTTGGCCACTGCATGGGAGATCCTGCATAATAAGACTGCAACCAAGAGGTTTAGTATGTTACTAAACCCATCAGGGAACAATTAAAAGATCAAGATTCCCTATATCCTAGAAACACATCAAATAAAACTTTGTATCTCTGGAATGCCCAATAAGCGGTTAGGTTTGTGCACGAAGTGTCATTAGTATTAGCATTTTTTAGAATTCAGAAGATTTGAACAGCTTTATGATAGTTAAAACAGAATCATTGTTGCCAAAGAGAAGTAAGCTGAGTTTTTTTTAAGAAATGCAGTAAAATGTATTCACTGCTCAAACAATTAATTTGGAATAATAGTTTAGTTTAATGTGTTTGGAATATGTCTACCATCAAGGCTTTAGCAGCCATACATTGCAAAAATATGGCAGATACAAAATGTATTTATTGTTCTTACCCTTCAGATAATTAAAAAATATGATTCTCAGAAAAGAGCTCGCTGTGAGGACAGTCATTGCAAGTTCTCAAGATATTTATCAAACAATAACATCTCATACGCAAGCACCTCAATAGCTCTTGCTATTAGGAAACTTAAAAATAATGAGATATGGAAATCTATTACGTGGGGAAGCTGCAGAGTGGGAAAAGTGGAAGCATGATAAACGTAATGGCTTTGAAGCAGTAATAGATTTTTATTTGCTCAGTTATATTGACAGACAGAAAGAAACCAATGTAAAACTGTCACATTTGAGTTCCATATTGTTAGGAAACTTTTAATTTAGATTTTCTTTTTTTGCTTTAAAAATTGCTTCATGAAAACTGAATACTTTTGTAAGTAGCAAAACTGTTAACCTTGGAAAGCTGAAATCTATTCACAAAGAGAAATAGTTCAGACACTAGCATTTGACATGTTAATTGACAAATAGTAGTGACATTACAGATTCATCTTTAATGTCATTCTCTGCTCTTGTAAATTGTCATTGTTCCCTTGAAATCAGTGTCAAATGAGTTTTTATATTCCTTCAGTCCTTGACAACTTTGTGAAAAGTACAAATTTGGTATTTTAACTTTAAAAAAGACTGCACAGATATGATTCCTAAGTCAGAAACCCTCTAAAAACATGGCGGGGGGGGGGGGGGGGGGGGTTTATGGCATTTATTATGAAGGTAAACCATGGTAATAACTGTGAGGGTGTTTTTCCTGTTTTAAAAGTTGCACCAGAACCATTAAATATTCTCTGTGGTAACTAAAAATTCAAATAAGCAAAATTTCCCACAGACTTTCTCTAACAGGCAACATCTGAAAATGTCTACCCATGTTCTGGTGGAAAAAAAAAATTATTAGCAACTTTCTTGGATTTAAGATTTGCTCGATTTTATAGTAACAAACATTGGGTTTTTAACGTAAAGTTTAATTGCTAACTCAGAATTTCTAATATGTACATATCATCTGGAATTGATTTTATAGTAACAAACATTGGGTTTTTAACGTAAAGTTTAATTGCTAACTCAGAATTTCTAATATGTACATATCATCTGGACTTGATTTTACAATGTGATCAGAAAAAATAACTTTTAGGCTGTTTGATACTGTCATCTTCTGGTTTTGTTTTGTTTTTTTTTTTTCCTCCATATGTAATAGCTATGAATTTTTCAGCATGATGGATGATGTAAAATCCTGTCCATGGTGAAGTCAATAGTAGTCATTAAAAGCCAGCTTTTTACCTCCTTTATTCATCTGTTCCTAAAAAGAATTTTATGCTGAAATTAAACTAGCTTCCTGCAGTTTGAGCAAATGTGTCTGATTGCATCTACACATTCCTCCATGTTCAACCTTGTGCCAGATAGGATCTTATTGTGTGTAATTTAATTGTCCAGATTAGCTCTGACAGTTGGGATTCCACATTCCCGCATCCTGTAGACAGAATACAGATTTGTGCTCAAGTTATAGACCATTAGCAAAGCAATTTTGCCTTAAAATTTTCCTGTGCTGTAAGTGGCCCAGTCTTGGATTCCTTCACTACTGATTTAAGGAGACAAAATCAGTTGCAAACAATTAATTTATGGTTTGGCAAGAAATTCCATCTAATCAGTTACTATATTGCCCTATTCCATCCTTGCACAAAATATAGCTATTTTCCTTTATCCTTGATTTTACTAGAGAGTTCTATTTTACTTAAAGCATTGAATACTTAATTGTGTACCTTAGAAGAGTATAGAAAAAAGGAAGTAGTTTTTAAGCTTTCAAAAAATCTATTACAAAACCACTTAACTGTCTGACAGCTCTGAACATTAACTTTGTAACGTTAACTTTTTGTTCAACACCCTGAACATGTATGGTTTTTCCTTGTCACCTAAAACCTATACATACCTAAACTATATTCATAACTAAATTCTACACAGAGGCTGCACATACAGCTTGCTCTAGCAAACTTCATATGCTCAAAAATAGCCTGATCAAAATAATAAGTTTACTAAAATAGTGCTAGTAGCATGGCTCTCTATTGGGGGATTGGCCCTATTATCTTTATCTGGTGTGAAAATCATGACTATAAAATTTGTCTCTGGATGGGTGGCATGTTTTGAAAAATCTCTATTTAGAGATTTAAAGTATTACTTTAAGTGAATTAGATTACTTAGAAACTTTATGTGAGATCACACCAAGCCAGCTCATGACAATCTCTTCACTTTTATAGCAAAATAGTTTGATAATTAATATTTTATTTTTAGTGTATGTACTGGACCTGGCTAGGACAGAGTTAATTTTCTTCACAGCAGCTCATATGGTGCTATGTTTTGGATTTTTGACCAAACCAGTACTGATAACACACTAATGTTCTAGCTTTTGCTAAACGGTGCTTGCAGAGCATCAAGGCCTTCTCTGTTTCTCTCTCTGCCCTTCAGTGATTAGATTGCGGGGTGCACAATAGGTTGGGAGGGGACACAACCAGAAGGATGACCTGAACCAACCAAAGAGATATTCCATACCATTATATTGCCATGCTCAGCAATAAAAGGGAAAAGAAGGGGGTTTAGGAGGGAGACCAATGCCCAAGGAGTTCAGAAATAGTGTCAACTGTGTATCTCACAGTAGGTGTAAGAGAGCATGTTCTTCTTCCCTTCACTCTTGAATTATGGTGATTTATCTCATCCTTATTGTTGGGTAACAATGAACAGACCTGATAAGTGCTGCACTATGAGTTCACTAAGTCTTTGCATCATATCATTGCACCTGAATTGTATGACAATTTGGCTGTTCAGTAGCACATTTGGCTTTTTAAAAAATTAGAGTAAATAGCATATACCCTTTATGCACAAGAAGTTCAACACTATCTTTGATACACGTATATATTTATATAAAGAAGAAAAAGTGCACTCAAAATAATATCTTATTTTGCTTTCTGTAAGCTTCATATATTTTTTCAAAGCTATTTTTGGCTAATAAAACTCAATAATTTACAATTTTCAATCTGTCCTCTTGTTTACCATAAAAAGCAACTGACCTAAGGAACAGAGAAATTTCATAAGCAAATAGTTGTAATTTTTCTCATAGACACCCCTCTTCCCAGCACAAATAGCAAACATTTCCAAATCTAATGCAAGGAAGCAGGGGTTAAAAAATACCTGTATCTCCCTCTCCCTCTCCGTCCTTCCTTTTCCCCTGCCCCCTTAATTGACATGTCAGTTTTTACTTACAGCCATATGCAGTGTGCTTTCGATGAGTTCATCAAATTACATATAAGAATCTTCCCATCTCTTTCCTGTCATTTCTACCTGGTTTGGTATACTTTTGTCCTTCACAGAAAATTATTTCTCCTCTCTCTCTCATCCCTAAGCAACAGAATGCTCAGAACGCCTTTTTTCTTTTTAATAGAAACAGTAGCATTTTGTTTGGAGGCCAGAAGTCTGCTCTATTGATAATTACAGTCTCATCTTCTTTCAATTACAAAACCCTATTCTATTGTATTATGGGACAGCACAAGTACCAGAAGACATGCTTGAAATGTTAAAGTCAAGAGTATTGCCAAAACATTCAGACAGGGATATTTATACATGAATTATCCTGCTACATTAAAAAAAAAAAAAAAAAAAGAAAATCCTGATTCTTAAGGTAAAAAGACATCTAAGTTCTTAAAGCCTACTTTGATTTTAGGAGGGTTTTTTTGTTGTTGTTCCAGTTAACATGATATAATACAGAAATGTATATATGTAGATAGATAAATATAAATTTATATGCTAAATATTATCAGGTATACATAGCAGTTGGAGCCATGATCAAAAGTGTACCAATTTCATACAGATAATTGCATCAAAACTGGAAGAACATTCTAAATGTTGGAGAAGAACAATAATCAGGAACTTTAACAATAACCGTATGACATGAAGGATAGCATAAAAGTGTAAAATTAAAACAGAATTAATGATTTCTAATTCCAAAAGCAGATATAGGAAGTTAACTGAAATTCACATACTGATTGTTCATATCCACAATGAATTACTCCTTTAGCAACTTCTGTGGTTTAACTGCAAAATCTAAATAGAGTCCTGTAAATAAATAATTTGCCTTTATTGGCTTTACATTAAACAGAAGATCTGAGATTTGGTAGTAGGCAAAAACTACTGAGAGGACAAGAATTGTGGGAAAAGTTAATGAAAAGATTAGTGATATTTTCAGGAGGGATATAGACAACACATAGGAATAATTATATGGCAAATGTATATAATAGAAAAGAATATGGTGGCACTGGGGATGAGGAACCAAGCAGAGACTAGAAGATTTAAAATACAAAAATATAGGAGAAATGAATACAGGAACTCTACAATTGGAAGGATGGTAGGTAACTCAGTTTTGCCTTTAGGTTGGTGATAACAATAACTGTCACCGATGATAAAAATTCATTTATGTTTCATAAAAGCAGTAAGATAGAGACTAACTAAAAATAACTGCTGTAAGTTAAGCTGGAAGTAATAAATCTATATGGTCAGAGGGAAGAAGATGAAAGATAAATAAATACACAGTATTCTGTACTCCACACGTAAACAGAGATTGTGATATTGTAAGTATGGTTCATTCATGTCAACTAGCTGTAGAAAATAATGCTCACATTTATTTGTCTGGACAAATAAAGATGATTGCAATGTACTGAAATCTCATATAAATATATACTGCAGTACTGTAGTACAGGAAGGTTAATGGCTTAGAGCCAAGGTGTAATAAACGGCCTTTTCCCATATAAGCTGCAACCAATTTTTCTTTAGTCAATGAATAATGGAGAAACAAATGGCAATAGAGGCAAAATCAACTCTTGTCATATGAAGGTTGAAAAATACAATTCTTACTTTGATTCTGCATAAACTGCACTGACATCAGATAAATATTTCATAACAAGGTAAGTCCATGAAATACACATTAGTGTAACCAAACAGGACACGACTTGTCCAAATGAAATTCTCATTGTGCTGTAGACTTCAAAAATATAATAAAAATCAAGAAAGTCTCATGCATCTTGCATGTTCTTGTCTGTGTTTAAGACTGCTAGCCCTCTGAAGTATAAGTGGCCTTTATATCATAATATTTAAATATAGAGGATTAGAATAAACTCATTATTTGTAATCCATTCTTCCTCAGGATACACTGGAGACACTTTGAACTAGGTTCTACAATAAAATCTATCTGTATCTCGGGAAAAGCTAATCAAGACCTTATATTTCATATCAATTACGGGAAGAGATGGATCTTAGGTTATAATTAAAAACAAGAAAGAAAACCACAAAAAATCCCACCCAAAACCAAACAATATTATGTTTTCCATTCCACTCTGTTCAGGAATTTAGCTAGAAAGAGGATACCATCCACAGTAATGGGTTCAGTCATCTGAACTGCAGTAGCCACAGACTGTCCAAACACTAAGTGAGATTAATAGAAGCACACATACCTATGCCTATCCTATTTGTTTGAAGCTTTGTTATGTTATGAGAAGAAATATTATGATAAAAACAGTTTCTTGCCTTCTGAGAGGCAAATAACATGGATTCATCCCAGAATTCTAGGGCAACTTAAATATGACATCACAGAGCTATTAATTAGCTTAACTCATTACCTATTTTGGCTTTGGTACTAAAGGAACGAAAGGAATTAAATAAGAAGCAGCTTCCATTTGAATGGCTCAAGATGAATATCTGATCTTAAGAAACAAGTAAAATGCAAGAATTTACCGATTTATGGATAAATGTCATAAACCAAGAAAGAATATGAAGATGGAAATCATACCTCACAAATCCACTAGAATTGCTTGAAGAACTCAGTGTGCCCTAGAGCAAGAGGATCTCACTGATGTAATGCACCTGAATTTTCAAAAAGATTTTGATAGTGTCCTTCACCAAAGGATCATAAAGTTGCTGACTTGTTCATGGGATAAAAAAGGAAATTCCTTTGTATACTGCAAACTGGTTATAAAAAGAGAGGGAAATTGTTAGCATTAAACTATCACTCCTCATGGGGGAGCATCCCAAAGAGTGCAGTATTTGTGCAGAGGAAGATCGCACTTTTTAAACAAATCTCAGGATTATTTGCACTTAAAGTGCTTTGGTTTGCGTCATGGAGTGGTCTTGGAGTGCATACAACTATCTATTTTGGATGAAACCAGAGTGGAGAATGTATTTCAGGAGCATATCTAACATACTCCAGCCACAAGGGCATTCAGACTAGATTAGAGCTAGTCCCAAATACAAAACCACCTGAAATGTATAGCATTAGTATCATATCTTCAGTATGAACCATTTTGCTCTACAGATCCACTCTTACTGGTCTGCCCTACCTGATAGTGTAGACATAACAAGGATGTCTTGTGCTAGGACCAGTGTTATGCAATATATTCATAAATGATCAGGAAAAAGGAGTGAATATTAAGAAGACAAGTTTGTTGATGCTCCCAGTATCAACAAATACTCCCAATAATCAAAACATACTGGTTTTGAAGAGCTGCAGAAAGATCTTCTCTTGCTGTGTGCCTGAATAGTAAAATGGCAAATGAAATTCAATGTTATTATATCTAAATTAATGCACATGGGAAAAAACAACAGCTTTGAAACACTGCCAATATTGAATGAGGACCAAGCAACAAAGATTTTCGAGGTCATTAAGACAACCTTATGGAGGTGGCTGTGAACGTTACAGAAAAAGTGTCAAGGAAGAAAACTGAATCAACAATAAAAATGTTGAAAATGACTGATGATGGAAGAAAACAAAAACCAGAGGATGAATCAAAGCTAAATGAATCCTAAAGTTACGTAGACCAGATCAAAAGTAGCAGAACCACTGGGTACGTCAGGGATCATGAGAGAGGAAAAGGAGTATAACAGGCAAATATCTATTCTGATAGATTTTTAAACTGCACATTGGTGTTACTAAATCAAAACAGGTGGGATGCAAGCCATAGAAAGGAAATAATGGATAGCTAGAGAGAGTCTTATGAGGATCTATATAAAGATAATGAACTATTACATGTTATTGACTAGCCAGGACAACAAAACCACCAGCATTAAAATTTAAAATTGCACTTTTAATTAAAAGGCTCAGGAAAACAAACAAACAAACAAACAAACAAAAAAAACCCACAAAAAGCCAACACATATGATAATAACTCAAGGTAACTTTTTAAATGGGACTTCCTGCATTTAATGTGTTCAGATATTTAGGAAACTGGACCATGCACTAACATCAAGAAGTGTTGCCTGGCAGTAGTTTACAAACTATTGAACAATTTCTTTGGTATTACATGTAAGGAAGGTCAAGCTGAAGTCACTTTAGAATTTAAAGGAAAATGGGACAAGAGTTACCAACTAAGTGACCAGATTCAGAAAGGGGAGGGATACAAAAACCCCCGTATAAATCTTGATAATTTAATCAGAGAGGTATTAGAACTTGGTTGTTTGTTGTCTTTAAAGCATTTTATGCCATGGGGTATGACAAGTTATGCCTGAGTGGTATTCCAGATGAATTTTCCACCATATCTGGTTACTGGTTATGCCACAAGCATAATTGCCTGTAAAATCACAAGTAATATAAGAGATATTTTTAGTCAGCAAAGATGCAGTGTGAATGTATACACTGTTACCTTCTCTCTTAAACTTCTCTGTTGGAGATGTCAATGAGTACAAAATGGAAATATTTTAAAGATAACCATAAAATAAAACACAGGTTAATCAATAACTTTAGATACTCCAGTTACTTTGTCTGGAAACTCTAGCAGCTTTGGGTGATAGGTTGTATGGGATAGGAAAAGAGTATGGAATCTGGATTAATGTATTAAAGATGAAAATGTTCATCTGTAGAAGAATAAGACCTGAAGATACTCTGAAAGGTAAAAACTTTGGGTTTTATTATTATCATTATTATTATTACTACTGCCATACAGTCAAAAATCAACATAGTTCCTATGAATGACCTAATTGAAGATGGCATGGCATATCATGAGAAAACAAATTAATAATACAAAGACTTTGAATGAATGTGACAAACTTGAAAATTAAAAAAGAAAAAAAATCTGATTTCTGTGGGAAACTATGTGGAAGATGTTTCCATCTTACTTCCATGGGCACGTATGACTGGGAGGAGAAAAAGAATTGGAGAAGCTTTAGAAAAGTTTTTTATACAACAAATATTGAGTTATTTGAAAAGTTATTTGAAAACCATTAACAATAAAATTGTAATGAATGAGCACCAGAAAAGATTGTGCTAATAAGGCCTTTATTCACAGCAGAGAGCGCCTTTTTGTTTGATATGCAGTTAAAAAGAAAGTGACCGCCTATGAAATACAAGGATCCACAATACAAATCCATACATCTTAATATGTACTTCTCATCAAACAGATGCTGATGGTTCCATAGATTGTGGAAGGACTTTTTTGTAGTGACAGGCAGCTTTTAAGACTTGTCTTCCCATGTTCATTACATTTCTTCAGTGTCTTTCGTGGTGAATGTCTGTGTTTCTACTTTTTGATGTTGCTGATATATAAACTTTACTCTAATAAATGGTCTTTATGTTCCCACAATGTGACACTAGTACTAAACAACTGAAGATTTGCTCAGAGCAAGCCCTTATAATCATTCGTTAGCCTATTGCTGTGCCGTGCACTGTCTCTTAATTAGATATGGATCCACCACGCACCACAGAAAATGGCTTGGGACACTGACATACAGAACAGATATTCAGATACAGCAGAACAGAACAGGGAAAGGAAACAAAAATGTTTCAGGGTGGAATCAGGAGGGGATAATGGAACAGAATTCATCAACCTGAAAAAGTAATAGATGAGGGGGCAATAGGATAAGGCCTACACAGAAATGAATGGTATTAAGATGATAAATAGAGAATGATTAATCACAAGAAGTCCACTCAGTGAAATTATCAGTTAGCAAGCTTAAAAGAGAAGTAAGTATTTTTGCACACAACCTATAATTATAGGTATAAATTACTTCAAAATAGATAAGACAAGTTATCAGTTCCTGTTAAATGCAGCATTCCAAATGCAGTCTCTAGTTCTGAAATCCCTGATGACCCGTAGCTGTGAAAAATATACCAGTGCAAGGACAATTCTGCACTTGCCATGTTCCCATGTTCTTTCCCTACTCCCCTGGATAAGGAAAAAATGGCATAGATGGCCCATTGTCCTGACACAGTGTGGTAATTTATAAAATCTTCTATATATCTTATATAATTATGTCAGAATGTGAATATGATGCCAAATAACAGCTGATAGGAACATTACCACAGTAAGTTTGCTGCCAGCCATTCTGGAGAGTTTTTAACAGAAAACACACAGTAAGTTGATTAATGTATATAGGTAACTAACCAGAGTGGAAGCAGAATCATGTAATTAATTACTTTATTCCTTTGATTTAACATCTCTAAAAGTCAAATGCATTCTGAAAAAAGTTGACAGAATTCACAAGCTAATATTTTAGATATTATCCATTATAACCACTGAAAATTTTAATCCAGATGAAATTTGGATGAGTAAAATGAAACCTTATTGGATTTAGTGAGGCTATTCTTGTGACAAAGCTTTACTCCTATTAGCAGCTGAGGTGGTTTTCTTTTTATTCATTATACTGTTCCTATGAGTGCCTGTTTGACTTTCACGCTGTTGATGTAAATGAACCCTTTCATTGATGATGATAATATAGTAGAGCAGCAATATGTGTGTATAATTGTACTCTTTAAAAGTACCTTTTAAATTTAAATCCAAGCTGCAATTATTTTAGATATGCAAATGATCAAATTGAGGGTAATGCTACAAGAGAAATTCATAACAGATTCAAATCAGAATAGAAATGGCTATCTCTGCCTTAGGCTTATTGAAGATATCCTGATAAAATCCAAATTCATACCAAGCTGAGGAAAAGAAATAACACCTTGTAAGCTTTCTGTCCTCCTGTCAGAGTCCAGTACTCTCTGTCCAGGTTCTTTCAGAGAAACTCCCCTCTGCATGAAGAGGGTTTAACCTGTAATATCAAATTTACTTACCATTACATGGGATTTTGATTTAACAGTGATACAAGCAATGTACTGAAATCACAATACAAGCACGACATAGCAATTGCAACATACAGTTGAATCACGATACAAATATCATTCCCATTACCGGTGTCTCTACATGCTCACTGTAATGACACTGGGCATTCCCAATCACTAGGAAGGAATAATAGGTTGAAGCCAGCTCAAGTCCATTGCTCTCTTCAAAGTTCCTGTTTCTTGTTGTTCAATTTTAATACCTTATGTTGGGCTAAGCCACATTTACACTTTCCCCCTGCTGGTCTGGCCAACTCAGGAAGACAGTACTCTCTATTAATTAGCTCTGGGAAGGCCACTTACACAACCAGTTGACAGACTCAAGTGATACAAACAGTTGATCCACTGATACAGTCATTTATCTGAAACAAAAGCCACCCACTGCTCCCCTTGGTATTGAGATGAGTTCAGCTTTCTTTGCAACAGTCAGTCACTCCCTGTGTTCTTCCCTGATCTTCCAAGCACATTCCTCCTGCCTATCTCCTCTGAGCCATCTTCCATTGCAGGGGTTTGTTGGTTGATCACACCTCCTTATGCTTTTTGGAAATAAGCCAATTCCTATATATAAATTCTTGAATTCGTCTTGTTGCATCTCCTTTTTTTTGCTTTGGGAGCAATTTGGTTTTTTCTTACAAACAAAAATTCAGAGCAATTCTTGGGTGTATTTTAGTTCACATCAGAACCGTTTTTTCTGAAACAAATCACCCAGTTACTCCCACGTGCTGTGTTTCAGTTAGTTTCACAGAACAGTCTTAGAGCTTGTGAATTTGTTTTCTTCAAGATTAAACTAAAACTAGAAGATGCAAGGGTGCATTTAATGCTTAACACCCGCTCATGGGCATTCGGTCTGTAAGATCAGACAGGTACTAAAACTCTGCAAAATACATGTAATGTAGATGTCAGGTCCTCAGCATCAGGTATTTAAAATTTTAAAATTTGCTCTTATTCCACTCTAAAGGGGCTTCCGGTGTCTTTCTGGGTGTACAGAAATTCTTTTCTGCATCAGAGGGATCCTCGGGGCATTACATTTTGGCAAGTCTAGCTCACAAAAAGTGTTTTGTAAGAGTAGTTGTTTCATTCATCTTTGTTTAAAGGTTTATGTTCAATAATGGTCACATGAAGATGATCTAGAGATGATCATTTCCTAACTTCGCACATTGAAGACATATCTATTTTAATATGTCAGCTTTGATTACAGCATACATAGACATGGCTGAACTAGTTAGCTCAAAAACTTGCAGAAGCCCATCTGGGAATCGTAAGCTTCCTCTGAAAAGTCCATACTCAATTTTGAATCCTGTGTTGTTTTGACTTTCTTGCTATCATTACCCATGATAAACATAATGATCCTTTATGTAGCCTGCAATGTCCTTTTATTCCTATTTTCCCCATACTCAGACAAGATAGTTTCCTGGACACTAATACAAGTGGTACAGTTTATAAGACACTTGTATATGAGTAGCATGTTGGGATGTTGTAACAAATAACAATCAAGGCTCAGTAAGACACGTGATAAAAAGGAGACGTTGTCCCTAATGTCTTTCAGGTAAAGAACAATGAGTACTGTTTATTTTTGTTGAGAAAGAACAGAAACAATCCTTCCTAAGTACTGAGTGTTGGGGAGGGGGTTGTTGTTGTTTGTTTGTTGGTTTAATATTTGATAAAGCTATGTCAGTCTTGGTCTTATTAAACTAAGAGTTGCAGCAGCTTAAAATAATTTTGCATTATGAAATGATGATATTCAAAGACCGATTGTTTTAATATAATTATTGCTGTAAAGATGCTTGAAATGACAGAATTCTCACTCTATTCTACAGTCTCTTTTCCCTTCATTTCTTCTGTTGGCTCTTTTTCTACATTAGGAGATCAGTATTAAACCAGGAGACTGCAGAAGATGATGAAAACCTTTGCATATCAAATGAAATTAGAAAATCAGTTTAATTAGGAAGAGAAGAATTACAATTCACTGTAACTCATGTACAATCAGGCAAGGTCTTCATTTGGATTTAAAGGTGAGAGTTCTAATAAGGGGCTGCCTCCATAATGATGTTGATTCATTCAGTATTGGCATAAAATATGTTAATAGCTTGTGCGAATATATACATGTATAGATGGGTGTTTATATGCTGACCTTTAACTTGCAGTATTTATTTTCAGCTAAGTTTTGATAAAACAAATAACCTTTTCTGAGTATTTGTTGTGAAGTTTGTCTTGAGGAAGGTAATGATATTATTATATAATTATATAATCATATAATATAATAAAATTATATTTTCAGTTATTAATCTAGGTATGTAGGGCATCTCTTTTAAAAAGTATCCCAAGCAGACTCTCCTTTCATAGTGGGACATTGTGCCCTTGGGAGTGTTGTTGATATGTCTCTTCATCTCCTTGCGAAAATAATGTATCTATTCCTCTTGGACCAAACTTAGATCTCATGAGCCTTTGTATTTTTGTCTTGTCCTTTGGAATTATTTAACTTTTCTTTATTATGGTTGAGAAGATATGAGGAAAGTGAGCTAGCTACTGTAACAGCAAGAGAGAGTTTGGATTGCATAATTTGCAAGAATGATCAAAGATAAAACTCACTTCCAGGTAGATTTTTCTAATTTCAGCCCCAAAAAAAGATTTAAATGAAGCCACTTAGAAATAGCATGATACTGGTACATTAATTTAAAAGTAAAACTGTCAATAAACGGGAAGGTATCAGAGGTGCCAAAACAAATATCTGCCAGGTTCTTACTGATTTACCATCATCAAACTTCACCAACGGATGGAGATGTTGATCTCTGCTGCAGCTATGCATTTTCAGAAGTGTTATGCATTATCACAATGCCTATTTTTAAGAAAAACATTTATTTTGTTGGCTTCAGTTATTAATATTTCTCAGTATCCACCATCCTCCTCTCCACACTTCTTGTTCTTTGGGAATATAGTTTCTAAGGTTAGGAGGTGCTTTTCCATGCATCTCTGGATCATATAGTAATGGCTGCACAGTTTCATTGTGGATGAATATGGCTCCGATAAAATTAATAATATTATCTGTGTTACAACCATATCTTTAAAAATATCCCAAATGTGTGTACCCAACTTTCAGCAATACCTTGTAAAACAAGTGATCTAATTAGCAATATCAGTATCTTTTACCCTTGAAAAATGTTTTTCTAAGGAAAGCTGAATTAGAATATTAGTTCAGCTTGTCATAGTAATTATAATAATTATCAAGTATTGCATGTTTGGAAGTGCTGTCCAGGAGTCTTACAAATTCTAAGAAACTCTTCCTCTGAGAATTAGGGAAGATAACTCAGCTTATTTTATCTTCAATTCAGCTTTGAGTCGTCATCTTTTTTCATTTTTTTAAATTACTAGTAATATTAATGGTTCACATTTTTGTAGGCAAACTGAAGACTATGTTTCTTCCTATGAATCTTGGAGTTGTCATGAACATCATGCAATTGCATGAAATAAAAAGTAAACAAATAATATGAAGGTTAAGGCTCCTACTGATAGTAATACACAGTTAATTTTAGCACAGAGTTTGATCAGTTCAAGGGAAAAAATAATCCCTCTAAGGAGAGTCTCTGTAAGATTTAAGCATTTCTTTGAGTATGTTAGCTAGAGTAAATTGTACCCTTCCTGAAAACAGTTTCAAAATTCTTCCTTTAAATGGGATCTGGAAGTTCCTCTCACTGAGCAAACCCATTTTATAAACAAATACCATTGTATGTGTATTGAGAAGAAATGGGGAAAAAAAACCAAACACAGTTTCTAGTCAAACTTCGATTATAGCCTAGTTCAGAGTTTCAGAAGAAGTTCCTTATGGCACTGTCACTTTGACATGGAAAAAAAATCTAGACAATTTATTGTGAAAAACAGGGAGTAGGAAGGTGCATATTTATATAACATGCACCAGCCCTCTGAGTAGAGCTAGTGTAAATAGGAAATAGCCAGATTCCCTTTGTTGTGTCTAATCAGAATAATTTAGTGTCTACATTTCTAATATTTCAGTTTGTGAGTTTAAAAAAAAAATTAAAAATAGCTCTTTCTTCCTGTAGTTTCAATTTGGAAATTCAGCATTTTTTTGCTAGATCCACAGATTTAGAAACTGCTTAGAGTTTCAACTTTGAATTCTCATTCAGAGTTGCTTTACAAAGAGCTTACTTTTGCATATGAAAATCAGAAATTTTTTAATGATCTCAAATTGGTGTTCCAAACTCCAGTTGAGGTCCTTAGAAAATTTAGCCAAGATGGTGATATGATTTCATTGTTAGATGGAATGTTTATTATTAACTTCTAGTATCATATTGCTTGTATAAATACTTTTCATGAAAAATCTCTTTCTAAGGATATAGTATTATTAATTTAAAATACACTGGATGTTTCCAAGCTATAATTGAGTAATTATTTGTGAAATAATTATTTGCAAAATAATTTATTATCAGATCTGACAGCTGTTGTTGATATTGCTGTTTCTCATTTGTTCATCTTTATTTAATTTTGGACAAATAGTTTTGTTCAGTCACTTTAAAATATTATGGGCCAAACCGAACAGTAAGACTTAAGGCTGAAATCTACCTGTAGGCCAAAGTTGTGAATTAAATGTGATTAACATAGGACTTAAATATTTGTAGAAGAATGAGCTATATGACTTTCCGCTGGAAACAGACCATAAGTGGAAGATGCTGTCCATAAACAACTGGTGTGAATGTTCCTGTCTTAAATGATATTTACTGACAAAACAAATGACCTGGAGCTTCTAGCTGACCAAGTTTATCTCCATGCAAATGATGACCCTATCATCTATAATTCAGATTGCAGAGAGAGGCACTGCCATGCCCATGCCGAAAGATACAGAGTGACAATATCCTGCTGTCCAACCAAAGATTGCCACCCGTGCAACACAAGCGTGGAGCGAGTCTGCCAAGTCTTGTTAGGCTCTCAGGGTGTGCATGTATTAGTGTTTCAGCTGGGTTGGGAGAGCTCTAGTGAAGTGAATATCCCATTTCTTTCCATTTGCTGTGCCGTGGTTTGCATTGTGGCATAGTCTCACGGTAATGAACAGGATTTCTTCAGGGTGATACTAAGCTGGAAAATGAACTCCAGGACTCTGCCAAATGCACTTCCACCTGAAATGGGTATTTAGTCCATGGGACCAGGCTGGGGGTAGACCAAAACATTAAAAAAAAAAACAAAAACAGTTAAACCAACAAGCCTTGAAATATGCGTAGCACATGAATCAGGCATTTTGCATCAGCAGTTTCTGTCTACAGATTTATTGATCCATGCTATTTGCTAATGTAGGCATAGTTTAAGATTACTAACAGTTTAATCAGCAGTCAGAACAGATAAGTCTGCTTCTCTTGTACTCATCTGAATAGCTACAATTTATGTGTCTTTGGAATAGGTGTAAGTGAAAACTCAGCCACTTGTTTTGTGTTCCTCCGTCTGCCAGTCTTCATCATACCACTTTGTCCAGATTAAGTCTAAACTAGCTGGATTCCATCCAGATCACTTTATCTGTCAGAAATTAGGAAGGGAGAAAAGCAGTTCTGTCAGGGACTGTTGAAAGTTAATGTAAAGGGAATGTCATTTTTATGCGTGCAAACTTCTAGTGATACAGCAAAAGTCCCTACCCCATCGTACTGTTCCAAAATGCGTTCAATGCAAACTTTTTATTTTTAAAGAAATACATAATTCAAATAAGTTTTTTGATTGTACTGTCTCTCTAGAGAAGAAAACTTGACCCTGGAGTCCCACAAAATCATCCAAGGGTAGCTACAATTTAATCGGGGATCAATCCTTCTGGACTTTAGTACCTCATTTAGATGAATGGAATAATTCGTATTTGTACTGATGTTTCAGGCTGCCTGTAAACGGAGACTCACTTTACTGTAACAGTGCTGCTCAGTTCACATTCTCTAATTTATTCGCAGAACCATGAGATGCAGGAAAATATGTGTGTCTGTGTGTGTGTGCATTTGCCTGTGCCTGCACCTGTACACGTGTGTGTCTCTGCAGAGATACTGATGCAATCACAAGCCCTTTGCCCAGGTGTGAAGGGTAGGAGGGAAGAGAAAGTGGGAAGGAGTTTGTAGTGAATGTGCCTTAATGCAGCTATTTCACTTTGATCCCTTTGATCCCTCTGCCTGTTAACTTAATATACAGTAGTTAAACATCACAATTACCAGTGTCTCATCTTATGAAATTTTTGTCATCAAATTGCTTCACATCCATCCAAGCCTTTGTTAGGTTTCTTGAATGTGGAACTATGAAACTGCTATTAAACAAAAAAAAAAAAGTAAAATAAAAATGGAAGTATGTATGACTCCCTTGGTTTCAGTTTTTGAAGGTATATTTTCCTCTGTAAAGCAAAATCTACAGTTTCAGGGTTTTTTATAAAAAATGGAGTTTAAAGTAGTTTTAGTTTCAAGAATTTATTTCAATTCATAAATAAAAAACTGCTCTGGTTCTGCTGCCAGTTTGGAAAAATAAATAACAACTGTATGAAAAAAAGAACAGAAAATATGCGTGAGAACAAGGTTCCCCTAGTATATCAAAGTATATGCCCATTTTATGTGACTGAATAAAAATATATTGTTAGCATATACTATAATACAAAACTTTGGAAAAAAGACTATAAATAAGTGGCATGAGATTTTATGTCACATTATCTATTGCTGAAACTCTCAGACTTTAAAGGAGTTATAGCAGTATACATATTTAGTTTATGTACAATTTTTTTCATCTATAAGCTATGAATCTTACATAATGCTAAATTCATGCTTGATTTGTTTGGATTTGGGGTTTTTTGGGGACTTATTTTTGTGTTAGACTGTTCCATATATAACACTATTGAAATCAATGTGAATTTAAATTTACTTATATTTATGTAAGTTATCGTACAAATAGCCATACTTATTTGTACCTCAGCTCAGTGTGAGTAGAGTGATCCCTGCTTACTGCATAATTTCATTTTCTTTCTAACACTGCTTCTGTCTGCTAGCAAGACACCTTACAGAAACTCTGCATGGCAAGCCTCTTTCTCTGCTCTTGCATTTCAGGGACCAATTGTATCCTCACGCGGTTACAGTACCATATGTATTTATGTTCCTTGTAATCAGTATGCAGCAAAGTCTGCAACTGAGGTCCCTGTTGGGCGAAGCTGCCAGGAAGGCTTTGCTGAGTGGATGGAGGTGCCTGAAGGGCTTTTAGATACATAAGGGTCTGAAGGACCCTCAGATGCTTCTCATTAGCCAAAGCATTGCAATAGTTCTACTTTTTGTCCCTTCTCTTCATTGTCTCTGTCCAAAGGATTAGTGACTTTTTGGCTCACTTAAGTCATCATCTGCAAAATTCTATCCATGCACCAAGGAACCTATATCCCTTTTAGCTGTCCTACCTTCAATCATAGCTTCAAACATTAGGAGAATTCTGGTCTTAATTATATTTTCAAAAAAATATATTCACAAAAGCAAACTCACTGACTTCTGGTGATTGTATTGAGCCAGTAGCTCATATGGTACAAAACGTGCTACAAACCCGCTCTAGAAGTTATGAACCAAAGCGTTTTCTGCCCCTGTGCCATAAATTGAGCTGTGTGCGCTGTGGGTAGAATATTGCTGTTACAGAGGATAAAGTTACCATTTCATTACAGTCTTTTGCTACTCAGATTTCGCTTATCTTTAAACAGAAGATCCAAACCTGAGATATGAAACTGTTATCCATCATAAAATATTGCTAACACTAAAGAGCATCCTCAAGCATTTCACTGAATTTTATACTGAGATGAAGAAAAGAGTTGTGTAATTGATATTAAAAGGTTCTTCAAGAAACTTAAAAATTACACCTGGACTGAAACCATTTATTAAAGGAGATGAGTAAAACTACTGAGGGGGTCTACTGTTTTTCCCCTGGATATCACTACAGGCCTTCTTAAAATATTAGACAAATACTAGTTTGTTTGCCTTTCAAGTCTGTGATAATTTGTGAGTGAAATGAGTTTCCAGAGAAAATGGAAAATAAGAATAAATGAAAAGAGAAGAGTAATGAGATTTGCCTTCAAAAAAAAAAAAAAAAATCTGAAGAGGAGTCTCAGAACATATGGTCTGGAGGCACAGCCAGAATTGCAATAAAGAGGAAAGTGCAAGAGACTCCGGAAAAGACAGACATTTATGAGCAAATCCTATAAGTCTTTCACACCAATAATCTGAAAGCCACTCCAATAAAATGTAATACCTGTATAAGCCATAAGGCAGTCAGGAAAAAATAATAATTGAAAAGAAACATAACCTGCAGTAAAAATCAAAATAAGCAACAGTGCAGGTAAAGAAAAGAAAGATGCTTATACTAAACTCTCATATCTATATAATGGAATGTTTGCATTTCAAACTACTGTTAAAAAGCATATAAAGCAAGATATGTGTGAAAATTTACAAACTCTACTACTGGAAAAGTAGCAACGGTAAAAATGTTGCCTCATCAAATTGCCTGGAAGAAACGTGAAAATATAAAATGGATGAGTTAAGGAACTGTCCTGGTTTCAGCTGGGATAGAGTTAAAGTTCTTCCTAGTGCTGTGTTTTGGATTTAGTATGAGAAGAATGTTGATAACACATTGATGTTTTTAGTTGTTGCTAAGTACCCTGTCCTGTCAAGGACATTCAGCTTCCATACTACCAAGCAGAGGCTGGGAGGGAACACAGCCAGGACAGCTAGCCCAGCTGGCCAACGGGGGATTCCATACTATGTGACGTCATGCTCAGTATATGAA